>NC_135812.1:107595248-107786955 GCF_964213995.1 Mustelus asterias | reverse complement strand
GAAAAGATATTGACTATCTACCTTATCTATGCCTCTCATTATTTTATAGACCTCTATAAGATCACCCCTCAGCCTCCTACGCTCCAGAGAAAAAAGTCCCAGTCTATCCAGCCTCTCCTTATAACTCAAACCATCAAGTCCCGGTAACATCCTAGTAAATCTTTTCTGCACTCTTTCTAGTTTAATAATATCATTTCTATAATAGGGTGACCAGAACTTTACACAGTTATCCAAGTGTGGCCTTACCAATGTCTTGTACAACTTCAACAAGACGTCCCAACTCCTGTATTCAATGTTCTGACCGATGAAACCAAGCATGCCGAATGCCTTCTTCACCCCTCTGTCCACCTGTGACTCCACTTTCAAGGAGCTATGAACATGTACCCCTCGATCTCTTTGTTCTGTAACTCTCCCCAACGCCCTACCATTAACTGAGTAAGTCCTGCCCTGGTTCAATCTCCCAAAATGCATCACCTCGCATTTGTCTAAATTAAACTCCATCTGCCATTCGTCAGCCCACTGGCCCAATTGATCAAGATCCTGTTGTAACCGGAGATAACTTTCTTCACTGTCCACGATGCCACCAATCTCAGTGTCATCTGCAAACTTACTAATCACGCCTCTTATATTCTCATCCAAATTATTAATATAAATGACAAATAACAGTGGACCCAGCACTGATCCCTGAGGCACACCGCTGGTCACAGGCCTCCGGTTTGAAAAACAATCCTCTACAACCACCCTCTGGCTTCTGTCAGGAAGGCAATTTTGTATCCATTTAGATACCTCACCCTGGATCCCGTGAGATTTAACTTCATGCAACAGCCTACCATGTGGTACCTTGTCAAAGGCCTTGCTAAAGTCCATGTCGACAACATCAACTAAACCATAGAACCCCTACAGTACAGAAAGAGAC
Organism: Mustelus asterias; assembly: GCF_964213995.1. Lineage (NCBI taxonomy): Eukaryota > Metazoa > Chordata > Chondrichthyes > Carcharhiniformes > Triakidae > Mustelus > Mustelus asterias. Next base: position 107,786,039 of record NC_135812.1, on the reverse strand, counting down.
CATTCTGCCCATCGAGTCTGCACCGACAACAATCCCACCCAGGCCCTACCCCCATATCCCTACATATTAACCTGCTAATCCCTCTAACCCTCATATTTACCCGCTAATCCCTCTAATCTACGCATCCCGGGACACTAAGGGGCAATTTAGCTTGGCCAATGAACCTAACCCGCACATCTTTGGACTGTGAGAGGAAACCGGAGCACCCGGAGGAAACCCACGCAGACACGGGGAGAATGTGCAAATTCCGCACAGACAGTGACCCGAGCCGGGAATCGAACCTAGGTCCCTGGAGCTGTGAAGCAGCAGTGCTAACCACTGTGCTACCGTGCCGCCCCGGCACTGCCCTCGTCTACCTTCTTGGTTACCCCTTCAAAAAACGCAGTCAAATTTGTGAGACATGATTTTCCACTCACAAAGCCATACTGACTGTCCCTAATCAGTCATTGGATCCCTAAATGCCTGTAGATCCTGTCTCTCAAAATACCTTCCAACAACTTACCCATCACAGGTATGAGGCTCACCGGCCTGTAGTTCCCAGGCTTTTCCCTGCAGCCCTTTTTAAACAAAGGCACAACATTTGCCACTCTCCAATCTTCAAGCACCTCACCCGTGACTATCGATGATTCAAATATCTCGGCTAGGGGACCCGCAATTTCCTCCCTAGCCTCCCACAATGTCCTAGGATACACTTCATCCGGTCCCGGGGATTTATCTACCTTGATACGCTTTAAGACTTCAGCACCTCCTTCTCTGTAGTATGTACACTCCTCAAGACATCACTATTTATTTCCCCAAGTTCCCTAACACCCATGCTTTTCTTAATAGTAAATACTGATGAGAAATATTCATTTAGGATCTCACCTATCTCTTGTGGATCTGCACACACATGACCTTGTTGATCCTTAAGAGGCCCTACTCTCTCCCTTGTTACTCTTTTGCCCTTTATGTATTTGTAGAAGCTCTTTGGATTCTCCTTTGCCTTATCTGCCAAAACAATCTCGTGTCCCCTTGTTGGACTTGCTACAAACTGTCCAGAAATGTTCGTCTGAATAAATCTCAGAATTAGATTCCCTCCATTCCTTTCACCCTACAACTATGCCAGGTTAATATTTGGATAGTTAAAATCCCCTGCTAGTACTGTCCTATTGTTTTTGTGCTTTTTCAGAGTTTTGTCTACATATTTGCTCCACTATTTTCCCCTGACTGTTTGGGGGTCTATATTACCTGACCAGTGGTATGACGGCTCCTTTATTTGTTCCTGTGCTCAATGAATGTGACCTCAATCCCTCCTCACAGCTGTCATTGCTTCTCTAAACAGAACTGTCACTCCCCCTCCCTTTTTTTATTCTCTATTCTATCTCGTTTTAAAATCCTGTAACCAGGAATATTGGGCTGCCATTACTGTCCCTCCTTGAGCCATGTTTTTATAATAACTATGATATCATACTGATATGTTCCTATCTGCGCCCTCACTCATCTGCTTTATTTGCTGCATTCCTCACATTAATGTATCTACACCTCAACACTGCCCGACTTCCTTTTTTATTTCCTATCTTTTGTTTCCTCTGCTTTTTACACTCACTCATTGATTTTCTGCCCTCCATTACCATTTCTGATTTTGTCCCATCTGAGTCCACCCTCAAACTGTCCACCCAGCCCCTGCCGAACTAGTTTAAACCCTCCCCAACAGCATTAACAAACCTCCCGGTAAGGATATTGTTCGGAAATAGAGATAATTTAAACAATGTCTATTTGTATTGTGGGTATTAGTAATAAGGCATAAGTTTAAGCTTAATTTGTGTTCTGGATTTGTGTGCTAAAAAAGGATTAAAACTTTAGTTCAGTTTCAGGTTAAACACAATTGCAAGGCTATGGCTTTCACTTTCACTTTAAACTTTTCTTGCATTGTAATCCGAGTTTATGACATGAAAGCAATTACAGGCTTTTAAAAAAATAAGCTGTTGTTTCACAACCAGAGCCCCATACTGAGAAAACAGAAGCAGTTAGAATCAGTCTGGAACAAAGTAGCTGGGAAGCAACAAGTTTTTCACAGAAGCTATCAGTACAACAAGACAATAAAGTAAGGGGCAGAAAGTAAGTCCCAAAAGCTAAAGAACAGAAAGTCCCATGATGACTGAAGTCAAAGGGATAAAGATCTGGAATCTGAACAAGGTGCTAGTCACTGAAGATAATGAAAATGGCAGAGAGTGGCTCCCAGTTAAAGACGAGCTGCAAGGTGCAGAACTGGAGAAGTCAGCTAACAGAAAGTCAGACATCTGAAGTAATCCTAAGGTTGGTGACACCTTAATATAGCCTGTAAAGCAGTGGTGTTCTGTTGGCATGATTGGGTACCTGAGATTGTGTGGAAGCTTGAATGCATGTGGAGATCGAGGGCAAAAGAATGCTGAAAGGAGAGATTGAAATCCTGGAAGTGGATCCTTGGTGAAGACATCTGAGAGAAAGTGTTGTGTGGGAGAAGATTTCACAGCATGTTCTGCAAGAGTGGAGTTTGGAAACACTCGTGTGAAGGCCAGAGTGCCAGTGAGACCAGCTGGCATTCAGTGTAACAAGAATATTGGGTGGCGGGGGGGGGGGCAGATCTGATGAGAAATCCACAGAAGTGGTATTGGGTGGCATCTGTCATTTGATTTCAGAGTGTGGCATTATCTCACCATAGTTTGCCTATTGGTTTACATGGACTGTGTACTTACTGAGAACATTAGAGTATAAGTTAGATATATCTGTAAAGGTATAGCTGGAGTGAAGAAGTAGTGTATTTAGTTAATCTTTTCTTGCTTAATAAATGCTCCATCCTTTTGTTAAAAGTTAATCGATAATCCTGTGGCGCTATTCAGCCACATCTCTAAACAAAATAATAAAAGTTACAATCTACGGTGCTAGGATCGTAACAACATTGCCCACCTCACTTCCACTGACGTGGAAACAGCTTGGCTTGTGCAGGTCCCACCTCCCCTAGAACTGGTCTCAATGCAGAATTTAAACAAGAGAATATGGAGGAGGGACGTATTTTCTAATATTTTCTCGCTTCATCAGCTGTTTGCAATCCATGGCAATTTCGATAGCTTTTCTTCTGCATTTTCTCTTCACAAAATCATCAATAACAACATCATAGGTAATGTTGTGTAAGGATGCATTTTCAATCATTGGTATTGCTGAACTTGTCAAATGTTCCTGACTCATTGTACTTCGCAGGTCATTTTTCACTTTCAAATACAGACAAAGAACGTTCACACATTTGTGACAGGTATTGGTAAAAATATTTTCAGTATGGTTTCCACATTTGGAAAGGTTGCCTGCAAATTATCACATACAGGTTTGCATAAATCAACTGGTAATTTTGAAGCACAGAGCTCATCATTATCGATGAAATTAATGAATTGTTTCGCTTCATCTACAAAAGGATTTGTGTGTATGTCCTCCTGGTAGAACTCAATTGATTTCTTACTGCAGCGGCTTTTAGCATTCTCATCCAAAGTTCTGACAAAAAGCATGGAAAACAATTCAACAATTTTCTTCAGAGATTCACCTCTACTCTGCAATTGCACCATTATTGTGTCACAAATATCAATGATAGTCTCAATGATGATCTTCTCTTTTGTTTTAAAAGAGATTTGTCTCTTGTCTCTAGTTTCATCAAAAGAATAATTTCCTGCATCTTGTATGCTTCTCATCATCAGCGGGACCTGTATTCTTTATTAATGTTCGTGCCTTTGCTTCCCCCAAGATATAGTCATTTCAAAATTCTCTGATAAAACTTCTGAGGCTAACAATTGTGTAACATTCTAAACAATTGTATCAACATTTTGCAGCGGTTGCTGACAGCACTGATTCTTGAAATAAAGTTCACCAGAACAGTAAAAGCTGCAATATCGTACTGTTCAAGCTTCTCTGTTCAGGATTTTGCTTCTGCTTTCACAAATGGTTTCTCTGAATATGATGTGGCTATGTCTGATAAGTATTCCTTTATAACAACAGAGTCCAGGTTCAAAGCCAAAACAGCATCTGCATGGGCGGACCACCTGGTGTCACAAGTTCTTTTGACCGTCAAATGTTTTCCATGTGCCTGCTCCAAGTGTGATTGTAGCATATTTCATCGATGCATAGATGTTTCTTCAGAAGGAACTCTTCAGAATGCAGCTAATGAAACAACAACAAAACTTACTCCAACTTATAAATCAAAGAAAGGGTTTAATAAAGAAACATCATTACTCCAAACTTGGGGCCTCACCTTGGGCCACTCCAAGCTCTCCACAATTCTACATAGTTCCTTATTTATAGTGAATCAGTTGGTCAGCTGACTATTACATCACTCTGTAATTGATTCCATGGTTTACTGGATCAGTTGATCCTTACATCTTGTTCCCATTGGTCACATTACATCCAATATAAATTTTTCACTGGTTACATTCTAACAGTAGAAACCTTAAAAAGGCATACAAGTTTTGAACAAAGTTAAAACAAGTACGGCTGGATTCAGCTACTGCATTGCTGATTAAATTCAAGGAGTGACTGGAACATGGGATGAATAATGCACAAAGGCATGCATTGTTCAGCCTTGTTTGTAGACCTGAATATTTTCCTGCCATTTTGCAGCATTATCGAAGCTCTGCCCACGACAGATTTTGCAATGTCTGGTGTAACCAGACACTCAGGAGTGTGGGATTGAAGCTGGACAAAACAAAGACATCACTCTACAAGTTCACCGTCGCTGGTCACAAAGCTTAAAATTAATGTTAATTGGTCCATAGAACTCTTTTCTGGTGTTGAATCAACGATTACAGAATGGTATTTGGCACTTTTTGCTTCATTAGTGAATTGGTTCCTGGGTCACTCTGCCATTATAGTGATGAAGACTTTGTAGGGTTGTGCGTTAAAAGGTTGATTTTCCCTGAGCCACAATATTGATAACTTTTCAAATGCTCTTTGAGAAGCTCATCAAATTCACAAGGCAGGCTAAAAAAGTACCTCTTTGATTTGACACAGATGACTCATCATGTTCTCGTCAAGGAAGTCCCAAGGAAGACAGCAGTTTGACTGACACACCTCAGCACTTTACTCCAATGAGAACGCTCCTTTTCAAACTGATTTACATCTTTGAAAAAAAGTGCACTTCGCCTTAATATTATTTTTGGAAGTTTCATGATCAGCAAGATCTCTTCCAGCATTTCTCTAGTTAGAGTACCCGTCGGTGAATATGTATTTCCTTTAGGGTCAGGGAATAATTTGCAAATATAACAGTCGAGTGTCTTAGAGGTTTACAAAATAAATGACCAATTTCTCCTTTCTGTTGTGCCATTTCTCTTCACTCTCAGAAAATGGGGCTCATGAAGACTTCAAAACTGCTTTAAGCTTCCAACATCAAACACTTTTCTCAAATTTTCCATATTATTATGTTCTCTGATCTACTTATTATGGAATATTCAATCATACCCAGTGGAACGGATTTTGGTCATAAGGCAATATCTCCAGGGTAGGTTCCTTCTCTCACTTCAGCTGCAGAAGAATGGGCTTGAGTAGTATCTTGTATTTCCATTCCCATTTCAGAGTCCACTGCTTCATGTTCTTGAACTTCTTGTTCAATTTTTTTATGTGATGCCATCAGATAATTCACCCATACTTTGGTGGAAGAGGCTGGATGTGCAGTTTGTGCACTGCTCAATACTTCAAACTTTCTAACGTAAAATGACAAAGTGTCTTTTTGCCTACCTTCGTCCTCTTGCCTTGTCTTCAATTTTCTGCGCTTTTGGCTTCCAGGTTCATAGGGTGGAATTTTACGTGATTTTTTTCTAAGGCTGGAATTCTCCCATCCCACCCGCCTCTGGAATTTTAGTGAGCGGGTTGCAGAGAATGTGAAACGGCATTGACGGTCGGACGGGAATTTCTGGCTTTTAGACCAGCACAGCTGGAGAATTCTGCCATAAGTGTCCAGCTAGTCTGAAAATGTGAGAGTTCCAGATCTGTTTTTTGGGCGAGTTTTCATGCCCAATCGTATGAACTCTGTCTCTACAAAGATGGGCTCATCAGTTTTTAGCCAGAGAGGCTGTGGGCGGGGCTTAACTTGCCAGACAACCTGTAGAGGGAGGTATTGCACATTATCAGTAGCAGGAGTCTGACGTACGGAGAGCTGTCAGGTCCCTGCTACTGCAAGCAGCCTCAACTAGATCCTCCCCCCCCCCGTTACCCAAGGTACAGCCCCCGCTGCACCCTGCGCCCAGACAGATGGCAGCCCCTATTCCAGCCCCACCGATTGCATGCAGATTGGCAGCATGTCCCCCTCCCCCCATTGGCCCGCCCCCCCATTGGACCCACCCCTGGCACTGACCCCCATTGGCCCCACCCCTGGCACTGACCCACATTGCCCCTGGCACTGCCCCCAATGACTCTGCCCCTGGCTCTGCCCGGCAATGGCCCTGCTCCTTGGCACTGCCTGCTGAAGAGTGAGGCCATAAAGGCAAGTGCACCTAGATGATTGAGCGCCAGGCTTGCTAAACACATTGAAATCACCATTTAAATAAATTAATCAGCCTCTCACACATTTCCGGTGAGAGGCTGACTGCGCCAGAAATCAGGGTGTTGTAAAATCACGACAGGCGCGAAAATGGGTGCCATTTGCGCTAGCCACTTTATGTCCGATTTTACGGCATTTTCCCGCCACAAAACGGGCGTAAAAAGGTCATAATGTCGCTTCATATTGACAGTCATAATGACTGATCTTTCTTGATTTTTCAAATGAATTTTCTGAAAGAGCCGGATTTGTTTTGCTCTCCTCAGCGCTGAGGTTCGATTTGCCCCTGCTGACTTGATGACCTCACTGCTGTGCTGGCTCACTGGCTGCCTGCCTGGAGATCTGGCCTCCTTACTTCTTCCTTGGCTCGTTTCACAGCCCTCCTCAGCCCCGCTGGCCCGGTCGAGTTGACCCGCTGCTCCTCTCGACGACCACTAGCGCCTCCTCAGTCCTCACACTTGACCTCTGCTCACCATCGACCTTGGGAAACATGCTTGCTCACTCATCGGCTGTCTCCCCTGCCGCCTGGCTGGCCTCCTCACCTCAGCCTTGCTGTTGGCCTGGTCGAGTCACCGCCGCTACTCCCCTCGACGTTTGACAGTGCCTCCTTGGCCCCCCTACCTGAGGCAAGCTCACTGGTAGGTCAGGCTGCTCTGACCTCCTTAGGTCCCGGTCAGAAATTGGCTTGCCCTTTTTTTATACTTAGATTGCCTGCCCACCCTCCTCAGCCTTGGTATGGGGGTTGAGAGTCGCCCCGCTGCTCCCCTGGATGACTCCAAGCCAGCACCTGCCCTCCTTGTTTGGCCCTCCAAAGCTCGCACCCCCCAAGCTCACGACCTCACTGTTGGTTCAGGCTGTCTGCTTGGCGAACTGGCCTCTGAGCCCTGGTTAAAAAACATGGGCTGCTGCTGTTTTAAAAAATATTTTTTGAGGTTCTCATTACTGCTAATCTCTCCTCAAAAGTCACTAAACGCGCAATGACCTTGTACAGTGTTTTATCACTCTTAGAGATCTCCGCCAATCAGAGCCCAATGTTGCTCTGCTTTGGTTGCTGATTGGCTCATTTGTATTTCTTCAGCCTATCAGGTAAAGACTGTCTCAGGTGACAATTGGGTCCCGTTGGTCGGGGCCCTGTCCCGAGGCACAAAATGTTTCATTGTAAGTCTGCCTCTGCCCATGCAGAACCCACAACACAGAGCCCAACTGTCGTTGGGCAACCTTTGCCAAATAATCCTCGGTATGCCAAGAATTACGCTGACAATCAGTTTAAAATTGTCAGTTGGGCTTGCAGTGTGACACATTTGCATGCACTGGAGGATCGATATATTAATAAGTAGGGCCCTGTTGGTTGCAGACAGAAAGAACAGGGATACGTATTGCACCATTTTCAGCTCGTCAGGGCAATGTTTTGGTCAACCAAGGTCAAACTGCATGGTTTAAATTTCAAACAATGGTTGGTAGTTATATATCTGTCAGCTGGGTGCATTCCCCTTGGCAATGCCTCTACCAACCAGAATCTACTTGCCAACCAATCAGCACTTTCTTCTCATATGGTATAAATTGCTGTTTGTCCCTTATATTGGGATTTTATGAAGTGTCCTGATGAGTGCAAGATGAAAAGCTTTGACATGTCTCTTTTTACAGCAATCCTCAAGTCTTTGACTATGAGAACACTAAATGTTGGAACCATAGAATGCTACAATGCGGAGGGAAGCTATTCAGCCCATCAAGACTGCACCAACTCCCTGAAAGAGCAACTTACTCAGGCTCACTCCCCCACCCGATTCCCGTAACCCCACACATTTACCAAGGTTAATCCTCCTAACCCACACATCTTTGGACACTAAGGGTCAATTTAGCATGGCCAATCCACCTAACCCGCACATCTTTGGACTATGGGAAGAAACCAGAGCACCCGGAGGAAACCCATGCAGACACAGGGATGTTGTTGGCCTTTAAGGCTTTATCTACATGTAACTGCACTTCAGGATCTATGAACCCACAGGTCTCTCTGTTCTTTATATTCATTTTTCCAAAGCGGACATTCTTTGTGTGTGAAACTTGATAGTGAACAAGCCCAGAAGCACAGAGCTCTTTTCATCTGATATTAATGCACATGAACATTCAGAGGAATATCTGGGCTGCCAACACTTCAGGATCATCCATAAACTGAAGATTAATCTCTGGGATATAATTGAGCAACACCCAACGAAAGGTCATTGGAGCATTAAAAAAGAAACACTTTTGTTTATTAGTTCTAAAGATATTGGTGGTGGGGTATTAGGGGAAGGTGTGACTGTCAAAGTCCATTCAATCAGAACTATCTGCTTGCTTTCCAATCGCGTGGACATGCAGGCATCATGAAGATGAATGTGTTCGGCAGCAAATAGCAGGAGAGTGGGAGCTGGATGAATGGAGGCAGCAGGTCATGTCAAGAATATATCCAGAGTTGGCAACTCCACACTATAAGAAGTTTAACAACACCAGGTTAAAGTCCAACAGGTTTATTTGGTAGCAAAAGCCACACAAGCTTTCGAGGCTCTGAGCCCCTTCTTCAGGTCCACGCTCACCTGAAGAAGGGGCTCAGAGCCTCGAAAGCTTGTGTGGCTTTTGCTACCAAATAAACCTGTTGGACTTTAACCTGGTGTTGTTAAACTTCTTACTGTGTTTACCCCAGTCCAACGCCGGCATCTCCACATCAGAACTCCACACTAGACAGTGATGGACAGCAGCAAGCCTGGCTAACCTCTTTCCTTCCCTGATCCAAGGACACTAAGGTCCCCTGCGGCACCCCTACTGCCACCTCAGCCAAGATTAAAATAATTGGACACAGATTGTGAGAAGCTTACAAGTAGATCAGCTGCACGTCCCAACCCAGCTGAGGTGTAATGTGTGTATAGAATTATTTTATGACAGATTAAATGATTAAAAACCTGGGAGAATTTAGCAAAATAAATGAGTATGTAAATAAGAAAGTGTTTTTGTATCTATTTGCAATTCATGTATCTGGCTTAGTTCCAACGGGCTGACATCCTTACACAGCAGGCATGGAGGAAATAAAAGGATGAGACATCTATTAGCAAAACACAAAGCCTTAGGTGGGTTGCTGGGCGAGGTGTATGGAAGCACTGTCTGGAGACAAGGAGTTACTTTGCCTGAATTTTGATAAAAACATTCAGAAACACACGTCGAAAACCGCATAGGTGTGTGAGTTAAACTGTTAAAATAGGTATCCTATCATTTCTAGTGATTTTGAGTCAATGAAATTTTTAATTGCCCAACTCCCTTGCACAAGCAGCAGAAGGATGTATTTTTGACTGTTTATCTTATTACCATAATACTGCAGTCTCTCTCTCTCTCTGGCATTTTAATGAAAAGCAACAAGTACAGTTAATTATTTTTACCTTGGCACAGTTATTTATGACAAGGGTGAACTCTGAGCTCCTGCATCACACAGAGGGAGAGATAGACAGAGGAGGAGTGTAGCTGATATAGCTTGTGAAAATTTAATTGTACTGAGATGAGAGATTGGCATCACTGCCATCCTTCACAGAGCGCCCATCACAATTATTTCTGCATTGTGCATGGGTTCACTATAACAGGATGCTTTAGAACATCAGGTGCCTGCTAGTTATTAAGAATAAATGAAAAAAAAACAATGGAAACAATTATTAACAAACATCCCTAATTTGACAGGTTGTCCAGCCATAATCAAGCCTTTGAGCCCTTTACAGCAGTAGTTCATATTGTGAATGTTAAATACAAAACAGAAAGTTAGCGCATAGATGCTATGATGTGTTCACAATCTGACTGTTGTCCTGGTTTTGAACAGCAGTGGGATAAATATAAGGCAGTTTTTAGGTGTAGTTGTGAGTCCCATTGCAACTTTATGATTGCATTGGAAAAAGAGAGAATCAGGCAAGCTAGGAAAGCGTTTATATGGAGTATGGGGAAATATGAAGACATAAGGCAGCAAATTAGAGGAGTAAATTGGAAGGAGGTATTCTCGGGGAAATCTACTGAAGAGAGGTGGCAGTTTTTCAAGGAATGTCTGTCTAGGGTTCTACAGGACAATGTTCCAAGCAGACAGGGAGGAGTTGGTAGGTTAAAGGAACCGTGGTGCACGAAAGCTGTGCGGGACCTAGTCGAGAAGAAAAGGAAAGCGTACAAAAGGTTCAGAGAGCTTGGCGAAGATAGGGATCGAGATGAGTATACGGCTTGTAGGAAGGGACTAAAGAAGGAAATTAGGAGAGCCAGAAGGGGTCACGAGAAGGCCTTGGCAAGTAGAATTAGGGAAAACCCTAAGGCGTTCTATATATATGTGAAGAGTAAAAGGATGAGACGTGAAGGAATAGGGCCTATAAAAGGTGAAGGCGGGAAAATCAGTACGGAACCAGTAGAAATGGCAGAGGTGCTTAATGAGTATTTTGCCTCAGTTTTCACAGAGGAGAAGGACATGGCTGGATGTACTGTGGGCTTGCGGTGGACTGAAAAGATTGAGTATGTGGACTTTAACAAAGAGGTTGTGCTGGAATCTTTGAATGGCATCAAGATAGATAAGTCGCCGGGTCCGGATGGGATGTACCCCAGGTTACTGTGGGAGGCGAGGGAAGAGATTGCAGAGCCTCTGGCGATGATCTTTGCGTCGTCAATGGAGACGGGAGAGGTGCCGGAGGATTGGAGGATTGCGGATGTGGTTCCTATTTTCAAGAAGGGGAATAGGGATAGCCCAGGAAATTACCGACCGGTGAGTCTAACCTCAGTGGTTGGTAAGCTGATGGAGAAGATCCTGAGGGACAAGATTTATGAGCATTTAGAGAGGTTTAGTATGCTCAAGAATACTCAGCATGGCTTTGTCAAAGGCAGATCGTGCCTTATGAGCCTGGTGGAGTTCTTCGAAAATGTGACTGAACACATTGATGAAGGGAAAGAAGTAGATGTGGTTTATATGGATTTTAGCAAGGCGTTCGATAAAGGTCCCCCATGCAAGGCTTCTAGAAAAAGTGAGAGGGCATGGGATCCAAGGGGCTGCTGCCCTGTGGATCCAGAACTGGCTTGCCCAAAGGAGGCTGAGAGTGGGTATAGATGGGTCTTTTTCTAAATGGAGGTCGGTCACCAGTGGTGTGCCCCAGGGATCTGTTCTGGGACCCTTGCTGCTTGTCATTTTCATAAATGACCTGGATGAGGAAGTGGAGGGATGGGTTGGTAAGTTTGCCGACGACATGAAGGTTGTTGGGGTTGTGGATAGTCTGGAGGGATGTCAGAAGTTACAGAGGGACATAGATAGGATGCAAGACTGGGCAGAGAAGTGGCAGATGGACTTCAACCCAGATAAATGCGTAGTGGTCCATTTTGGCAGGTCAAATGGGATGAAGGAGTACAATATAAAGGGAAAGACTCTTAGTACTGTGGAGGATCAGGAGGACCTTGGGGTCCGGGTCCATAGGACTCTGAAATCGGCCCCGCAGGTGGAGGAGGTGGTTAAGAACGCGTATGGTGTGCTGGCCTTTATCAATCGAGGGATTGAGTTTAGGAGTCCGGGGATAATGATGCAGCTATATAAGACCCTCGTCAGACCCCACTTGGAGTACTGTGCTCAGTTCTGGTCGCCTCATTACAGGAAGGATGTGGAAAAGATTGAAAGGGTGCAGAGGAGATTTACAAGGATGTTGCCTGGATTGAGTGGCATGCCTTATGAGGATAGGCTGAGGGAGCTCGGTCTTTTCTCCTTGGAGAGACGTAGGATGAGAGGAGACCTAATAGAGGTATATAAGATGTTGAGAGGCATAGATCGGATGGACTCTCAGAGGCTTTTTCCCAGGGTGGAAATGGCTGCTACGAGAGGACACAGGTTTAAGGTGCTGGGGTGTAGGTACAGGGGAAATGTTAGGGGGAAGTTTTTCACACAGAGGGTGGTGGGCGAGTGGAATCGGCTGCCGTCAATGGTGGTGGAGGCGAACTCAATAGGGTCTTTTAAGAGACTCCTGGATGAGTACATGGGACTTAATAGGATGGAGGGTTATAGGTAGGCCTAAAAGGTAGGGATATGTTCGGCACAACTTGTGGGGCCGAAGGGCCTGTTTTGTGCCGTAGTTTTCTATGTTTCTATGAAATGGTGTATAAATGGTGCATTCAGTTCAACACAAGATGACAGTCACAACCAACAACAGTGCTGCTGAGTGCAACAGCAAAGGAATTGCCTTCATTTCTAGTCAGTGTCATTATGGTACAAGAGGTGGCCATTTGGTCCATCAAGTCCAGGCCTGCTCTCTATAGATCAATTCAGCCAGTCCCATTCTTCCACTCTATCCTTGCAACTTTGCAAGTCAAGTGCCCATCCAATAATCAATAGGGTAGACAGCAGTCTTCTCTTTAGTGTCAAGAATACCTGTCAAATTTTCCAAGAAGTTGGAATACTTTTCTATTGGTAATATTCTGGTCATCTTTTTAAACTGTTGGAGTATGTGAGTGGTAATTAAAGCAAAGGGACAGAGTGACTGTGAAATGAAAACTATGTTAATGAGTTTAGCAATACCGCAATCATCTGTTTAGCCAAGGTAATTTGTAAGGATGTTTATAGGACAGGAATACATTTAAATGGGTTGTTGTAATTCATTGGATAAAATATGCAGAATGTAAAAGGAAGTATGGATAAAGGAATTCATTTTTTTTATTTTAAAAGTTAAAGTAGCAAGATGAAGTTAATCAGCTCTGGGACAGAGCAGTTCTAAATAAATTGGTGAGACAATGAAAAGATCAAAGGGAAAGGATGTATTTAAGGAGATACTGAAACTTATGAAGGGAGCCATTTTAGATTGCAGCAGGAATATCTGTGGTCAAACTCTGAACAAGCAATGTGAACAAAGTCAGAGCAGAAAAGCCAACTGCTGCGAAACCTCAGGGGGCACCCCAAGAGGGATTTAAAGGAACTGCGTGTAAATGTTAGTGGACTTTTACAGATCTTAAAACCAATAAGGTGTTGCTGAACAGATTGGGGAAGGTTAGCTCTGAGGGTAGTTAAATTAAGGTTGTTTGAAACTGTTTAAAGTATTGGTACTGTGTGAAACCAGTGACTTTTTTAACTGTCCTTCTATTTTAGTTAATTGCTTTCCTATTTCTTAATAACCATTTACTTTCCTATAAGATCAGTGTAAGTCATTGGGGGCATCATTTCAGGATTTCTAAACCTCTCCTCATATTATACAAATTGCAAGCATAAACGTGAGGGCAGTTGTTTCAAGCTTCCCTTCTGAGATTTGAACAGCTGAGCATTTATCATCAGCTGTGCCCTGAACACTAATCTCGGGTGAATTATTTACAATTCATTTGCGGGATGTGTGTATCGCTGGAAATGCTAGCATTCATTGCCCTTGAGAAGGTGGCAGTGAGCTGCCTTCTTGAACCACAATAGTCCATATAGTACCACTATAGTAGGTACACCCACAGCTGTTAGGGCAGGCCTTCCAGGATTTAGATCCAATGACAAGAAAGAAACAGCGAAATAGTTCCAAGTCAGGATGGTGAGTGATTTAGAGAGGAACATGTTGGTGGTGGTGGTGTTATAATGTGTCTGCTGCCTTTGGCCTTCTAGATGGTAGCAGTCCTGGGTTTGGAAGGCGCTGCCCAAGGAGCCTTGGTGAGTTCCTGCAGTGCATCTTACAGTGGTACACATAGCTGCCACTATTTGTCCGTGGTGGAGAGAGTAAATGTTCATGGAAAGGGTGCCATTCAAGCCGTGTACTTTGCCCTGGATGATTTCAAGCTTCTTGAGTGTTGTTGGAGTCGCACTCATCCAGGCAAGTGGAGAGTATTCCACTGCACTTCTGGCTTGTGTCCTGCAGATGGTAGACAGGCTTTGGGGAGTCAGTTGAGTTCTTGGTGCTCTTGTAGCCACAGTATTTATATGGTTAGTCCAATTCAGGTTCTGGTCAATGGTAATCCCCAAGATACTGGGGGATTCAGCAATGATAGTACCAATAAATGTCAATGGGCGATGGTTAGATTCTCTCTTGTTGGATATGGTCATTGCCTTGAACTGGGGTGGCACAAATGTTACTTGCCGCTTGCCAGCCCAAGCCTGGATGCTGTCTAGGTCTTACTGCATTTGAACATGGGCTTTTCAGTATCTGAGGAGTTGCATATGTTTCTGAACATTGTGCAATTGTCAGTAAACATCCTGCCATCGGAAGGTCAGAAATGGGGAAAGTAATTGATGGAGCAGCTGAGGATGGTTTTGCAGAGGACTAATGAGTGGAGAATTTGTGGGATGGGCAGTTCTTTTCAATCATTAGAAGTGTAAAAGCAGTAACAAACAAAAGAACAATTTAACAAGCAGCATTTTATAATAAATAATCCCTCCTGAATGGCAGCTGCACAAAGTGACAGTACAAGGCCACTTTTGTCAATAGTGCTCCAAGCACCAATCGCTGTTATAAGGCCAGACAAACAGAATTATGCTGCAGGTTTTGTGTCATAGCGGTGCAAAGGATCTGCACTAGAAGTGGGGCATGAATCTAAATGACCTGACAGAAACACCAACATTTTCCCTGGGCTACTCCAATTCTAGTACATCCCCGGCACACAACATTTCTCTCTGTTCTACCATGGAAATAGCTCTCTCACATCCATTGAGTCCAATGAGCCCAATGTGTAGGCACATTGTGTAGGAGTGTAGCAAAACATTGCCACAAATAGCCTGCTCAAAAGATCCATAGCTTAAATATGGAATACATTGGACTTCCATTAAATATAATTTAATCAATAAACCACTCCACCATTATGTTACATGTTGTTTGTTAGACTCACTGATCAGCAAGTCAAGGACATTAATATAGCCTTGCACGCAGCAGCCAGTATTTCACTCATTGTTACTGTCTCCATCAAAACTCAGTAACATTGAGCATATTGTTACGGATGGGGAGAGATGGTGAGATAACTTTTCCCCTTTCTCCTCACTTCTCCTTTGTCTGCAACAAGGTATGTTTCAGAGGGAATGTTTGAACATGTTGAATGTTGTGATTTTCAGTAATAAACATAATGCAGGCTTTCGGGCAAGTCAGTCACAAGAAAGGATAGTTTATTCACACCCCAAAATGTAGACGCAACAAGACACACTACTCCCTCATGTACACACAAGTAAAGATGGAATCTCGAGACAAAGTGTGCGGTTAGGTTATTAGCAAAAAGAAAAGTATATCAATTGTATTAACACTCCTTTGGGAAGCTCTTGTCGTGTTTCTGAATGGGTTTACTTTTTTCATTCTTTGGAGATGAATAGAAGTTGTTACTCTGGATTTCCAGAAAAGGTTATAGCCAGGTTTCTGTACATGCAAAGTCTTTCAAGTGAAAATGAATTAGTTCCCTTGCACTGTCTGGGGGTTGACTGGTCTTTAGGCAGGGTTCTGTTTTTCTGTTCTTCTTTTAGTTCTGAAGAAGAGTCATACAGACTCAAAACATTAACTCTGTTTCTCTCTCCGCAGATGCTGCCAGATCTGCTGTATTTTTCCAGCATTTTCACTTTTTTGTATCAGATTCCAGCATCTGCTGTATTTTGCTTTTATTCTGTTTCCCTGGCTGGAGGGATTGTTCCTTTTGTCCTGTTGGTTTCACACTGCCTTGCTGGGTTGTCTTGTAAAGTAATAAGGTCTTGACTCCCGTCAGCCGCGTCGCAAAATCCAACGGTGGCTTCGATTACGCTGGACCAATCCAGGCCTCATCAACTCGCCAGGTTCTTGATGGACATCGAGGTAAACAGTTGCAATACAAACTGCTTATTTGACTGTGGGAGTACGGAGAGCTTTATTCACCCTAACACAGTGAGTCGCTACGCCCTTTCAGTACTGCCAGTGAAGCAAACGATCTCCGTGGCTTCAAATTCCCACTCGGTGGATGTCCTCGGGTACTGTGTGGCGACCCTGACTGTACGGGGCCTGGGACTCCTCCCCCCCTGGTCCAAGTATAAAGGTGACTGCTCCCCACCCCCCTGCCTCAGTCTCTGGACCAGTTCATCGGCATGGGTGTGCTCCAAGTCTTTTGCTAATAAAAGCCTATTTGTTCTTGCATACAAACTAGTCTTTGCTTGATAGATAGTGCATCAGGTACAGGGATAGGGCCTGCGTGGGATGCTCTGTCAGAAAGTTGGTGCAGAATCGATGGGCTGAATGGCCTCCTTCTGCACTGTCGGGATTTGATGATCTGATGGCTCTAGTTTAAGAATGTCAGTAAAACCAGCCTGTGAACACCTAGCTACCAGAGAGCCATGTGTTTCCAATTCCTATAGCTCTACTTAAGGTGGCAATATGGCCTGGATTCTGAGGTGCTGGATTGAAACTTTGTGTGGTTTCTGAATCAATGCCATGTTGACATGATGGTAAATTTGTGCCCCACGTTTGTAAATACAATATAAAATTCTTAGTATAAGCACTGGAGATTTAACAAGCCTGCTTTGATCAATATTCTGATGTTGCAAAAATAAATATATTTGATTTTCCTCAGTTGAAAAAATTCGATGAGATGATTCACTTGCTGTTTGCAGGATCTGGCTGTTTTTGTCTATATAACAGAAGTAATCTATTGACATTAAAACACAATGGGGCACTCGGGTAACCTAAGGTGCTACATGTCTTTCCGGATCATGACCAGCATGGCCCAGTGAGTATTATTACTGATGAGAATGACTGTAATCCATCATAATCATCCAGTCAGCCTCGCTTGTTCTATAGATATTTGTCACTCTACTCGCCATAGTATTAAAGGGGTCAATGAACAAAAAGACACCACTCACACGCGTTTCCCAGAACTGCAAGACCATTCAAGCAAGTCATAACAGCAAATTTCCAACAGTTTCATCCGACTTCTGTACTTGTCATCTCCCTCACACATTACTTCTGTTGAGGCATACACATTTAAAAAAAACACTGTCTTGGTGATAGCAGCTGACACTTGCTGAGATAAAGTCCCAAGAAAGGGCAATATTTGTAAGAGTCTCCCACACACACGGAGCTTTTTGCATCCTGTGGTGTAAAAAGCACTTCAGGTACCTTGCCTGGAGAAAGAGGAAGGAAATATCTGAAATGTTATTACAGATACCACTCGAGGTTCAATACAATTTACAGTGCTGGGCTGTTCTAATCATTCAATTTGGGCACAACACCTTCGGAAGGATATATTGGCCTTCAAGGGGTTGCAGTATAGATTTACTGGAATGATGCTGGATCTAAAAGAGTTAAAATTATGAGAAGTTGAAAAGGGATGATCTAATTGCGTTCTTTATGATTGAAAGAATTGATGGGGTAGCGAGAGAGAAACTATTTCCTCTTGTTGAGTGTAGGGCAGCGGAGGGGGGAATCCAGAACAGGGGGACATGACCTTAAAATTAAAGCTCAGCAGGTCAGTGTGATGACAGGAAGTACATGTTCACACAGAAAGAATCGTGGAAATAGAACAAAGAACAGTACTGCACAGGAACAGGCCTTTTGGCCCACCAAGTCTGTACCAACACAGGTGCCTCTCCAATCCAATATTTTCCTGCCTCTACGTGGTCCATCTCTCACTATTCTCTGCCTATTCATGTATCTATCCAGATGCCGCTTGAACATTGTTATAGAATCTGCTTTCACCACCTCCTCCAGCAGCGCGTTCCAGGCATTCACCATCCTCTGTGTGAAAAACTTGTCGCTTACATCTCTTTTAAACTTTCCCCCTCTCACTTTCAACCTTTTCTCCTGAGTAATTGGCCCTTGACCCTGGGGAAAAGATTCCGACTATCCACTCTATCCAAGCCTATCATAATCTTGTAAACCTCTATCGGGTCCCCCCTCATCCTCCGAGGCTCCAGTGAAAACAATCCAAGTTTGATCAATCTTTCTTCATTGTCCATATCCTCCAAACCAGGCAACATCCTGGTAAATCTCTTCTGCACCCTTTCCAATGTGTCAACATCCTTCCAGTAGTGTGACGACCAGAATTGGACACAATACTCCAAATGCGGCCTAACCAAAGTCTTATACAGCTGCAACATGGTTTTCCAATTCCTATACTCAACGCCCCGACCGATGAAGGCCAGCATGCCATACGCCTTCTTGACCACCTTGTCCACCTGAGTTGCCATCTTCAGGGAACTATGGATCTACATGCCTAGATCCCACTGTATGCTAATATTTCTAAGGGCTCTACCATTTACTGTGTACTTTCCTTCTGCAGTAGACCTTCCAAATCGCATCACCTCACATTTGTCCGGGTTAAATTTCACCTGCCATCTTTTGGCTCAGATCAATTTATATCCTGCTGCATCCTATGACAATCCTCCTCACTATCCGCTACTCCCCCAATTTTTGTATCATCTGCAAATTGACTAATCAGACCACCTACACTTTCCTCCGAAACATTTATATATATTACAGACAACAGAGGCCCCAGCACTGAACCTTATGGGACATCACTTGTTGGGAACATGACCTCAAAAAGATACTGAGGATGTGGCTAATTGAAAATTTAAAAACTGAGGGTGGTAAATAAGGGTTACAGAACCAAAATGGGTGGATGAAGTTAAGCTACAGATCAGTCTAATTCTAACTGAATGGCAGAACAGGTTGATGGGGCTGAATGGCCTCTTTCTATTTCTATGAACTAGCATAGTGCATTTGCTCATGATCTGGCTAAAGAGTTGTACTGGCAAACACTGAAACATCTAAAATCCTTCCTGTCAACAGGAGAAGTTGATTAGCCCAGTGTGACTTGGATAAGGAATAAAAGAAGGATATATTCCAAAAGGTCTTCAGTTCACAACCCCACATCCATGCTGAGGTTCAACTCCAGGACAGCAACCAATGTCAAGATTGGGTTAGGAAGTGGAGGCCAGCACTCTTCATCAATACCCAGTGAACCTTCAAGGGAGTATTTCACGATCGACAGACAATCTGGTTCAGTCATTATGGCCCCACCCCTGCAATTGGTTCACTAATGTCCTTCAGGGACATTACCTGGTCTGGCCTACATGTGACTCCAGAGCCACAGCAATGTAGTTGACTCTCAACTAGGGATGGGCAATAAATGCTGGCCAGCCAGCGACGCCCATGTCCCACAAATGAATTTTTTAAAATCTGGCCGTTAGCTGGGCCAAAGATAAATGGTGACCCCTTTTGAAAAGTATTACTCTAAGAACATAAAAAACAGAAGCAGTGATAGGCCATTCAGCCCCTTGTGTCTGTTCCATCATTCAGTAAGATCATGGTTGATCTTCCATCTCAACTACATCTTTCCACATTATTGTGGATAGAATATAAAAGCAGGGATGTCTTGATGCACCTGTACAGGGCATTGGTGAGGCCGCAGCTGGAATACTGTGTGCAGTATTGGTCCCCTTATATGAGGAAGGATATATTGGCATTGGAGGGAGTGCAGAGAAGGTTCACCAGGTTGATACCGGAGATGAGGGGTTTGGATTATGAGGAGAGGCTGAGGAGATTGGGTTTGTACTCGTTGGAGTTTAGAAGGATGAGGGGGGATCTTATGGAGACTTATAAGATAATGCGGGGGCTGGATAGGGTGGAGGCGGAGAGATTCTTTCCACTTAGTAAGGAAGTTAAAACTAGAGGACACAGCCTCAAAATAAAGGGGGGTCGGTTTAAGACAGAGTTGAGGAGGAACTTCTTCTCCCAGAGGGTGGTGAATCTCTGGAATTCTCTGCCCACTGAGGTGGTGGAGGCTACCTCGCTGAATATGTTTAAAGCGCGGATGGATGGATTCCTGATCGGTAAGGGAATTAAGGGTTATGGGGATCAGGCGGGTAAGTGGTACTGATCCACGTCAGATCAGCCATGATCTTATTGAATGGCGGGGCAGGCTCGAGGGGCGAGATGGCCTACTCCTGCTCCTATTTCTTATGTTCTTATTCGAAGATCCATTAACTTCCTTAGCATCCAAAAATATATAAGTCTCTGGCTTGAATATATTCAATGACAGGACATCCACAACTCTTTGGGACAGATAATTTAAAAGGTTCACAATCCTTTGAATGAAGAAAATTCTCATCTTAGTCTTAAACAGCCAACTTCTAATTCTGGGGTTGTATGTTGACCTGAAACCATAGAATCTTATATCAGCAGGAGCAATTGTAGAAGAGGGTTAAGTAATTACGTAAAAGGAGCAACAGCAAGATTATTACACAATTTTATCAGAAGGAAGAACAGGTGCAGTGATTTACTTATACTGAAATGCACAATAAACACTTTTCATTAGATCTCCTTTCTCTGGAGAGCAGATTGCCAAAAAATTAATAATGAATTAATAAACAATCTTAGACATTATCCCAAAGACCCAGGCACACCGAACCCATGATTGAGGCAATAATCAGAATGTAAAGTGCAGGTAGAATGCTCCCCAACACCAAACACAATTAAAATTCACCACGACACTGAGCCCTTGACAACATAAAATCAATCCTTCACTAGAAGGGACAAGGCCAGTTCTGGAAATTTTTACATTTTCATTGGAGCATGATGCACACATACAACTGCAGATGATCTACAGCATGACTCAGTTTTTAATCCCTGGTGTTTAGTATTGCTGCTGCCACAAGTGACTCAAATCTCGAGCAAGAACAGTTAGAAGCTGATGTTCTGAGGGATTCTGATGCTTTAAAAAAACCTTTAAAAATATAAAACACCTGCTAGTCAGCAGGTCAACCAAGCCAATCTACAATCTACCCCGCAAGCAATGACAATACAAACATACCGAGGCTCCAGCTGTATTATTATATCATATAACTTATTTAGTTCCATAATATAAAATGATGTTTCTTCAAACAGGGAAAATTTTAAAGGTATATTAACAGATTCTTGAAGAATAGCAAAGGTGATACTGAATTGTATATTTAAATTATTTATATTTATTGACAGTGGCGTAGTGGTATTATCACTGGACTAGTAACCCAAAGACCCAGGGTAATGCTCTGGGGACATGAGTTCGAATCCCACCACAGCAGATGGTGAAATTTGAATTCAATAAAAATCTGGAATTAAAAGTCTAATGACGACCATGAAACCATTGTCAATTGTCGTAAAAACCCATCTGGTTCACTAATGTCCTTCAGGGAAGGAAAACTGCCGTCCTTACCTGGTCTGGCCTACATGTGACTCCAGACCCACAGCAATGCAGTTGACTCTTAAATGCCCTCAGGGATAGGCAATAAATGCTGCCCCAGCCAGCGACGCCCGTGTCCCATGAACGAATAAAAGAATGTCACTTGTGTGATCGGGGGCCTTTGTGCCAATGCCATTTCAATTTCTCATATATACAATTGCAGCAGAGATAGAGAGCAGGGATAGAGGAAAGTAGAAAGGCAGAAAAGGGAAAAAAGAAAGAAAGAGTTTGAGTAGCAAGCAACATGAAATTAGAGCAGGTGAGCTGAATGGCTTCTTCAAGTTCTGTACAATAACATTCCATGATGTTCCAAATTCAAATTTGATTTGATTTTGATTTGATTTATTATCACATGTAAAAGTATTGTTTCCTGCGCGCTATACAGACAAAACATACCATTCATAGAGAAGGAAGGGAGAGAGTGCAGAATGTAGTGTTACAGTCATAGCTAGAATGTAGAGAAAGATCAACTTAATGCAAGGTAAGTCCATTCAAAAGGCAGTAGGAAAGAAGCTGTTCTTCAGTCGGTTGGTACGTGGCCTCAGACTTTTGTATCTTTTTCCCGATGGAAGAAGGTGGAAGAGAGAATGTCTGGGGTGCGTGGGGTCCTTAATTATGCTGGCTGCTTTGCCGAGGCAGCAGGAAGTGTAGACAGAGTCAATGGATGGGAGGCTTGTTTGCGTGATGGGTTCGGCTACATTCATGACCTTTTGTAGCTCCTTGCGGTCTTGGGCAGAGCAGCAGCCACACCAAGCTGTGATACAACCAGAAAGAATGCTTTCCATGGTGCATCTGTAAAAGTTGGTGGGAGTCGTAGCTGACATGCCAAATTTCCTTAGTCTTCTGAGAAATAAAAAATTACTGGGGTACTGGTGATGGTTTAACTGGCATACAATTAAAATCAAATCCCAATTCAAAGTATTCCTCAAATTCTGAACCACCCATTGCACAATCATATGCCTTTGAATCCTTACTCCCTATCCTTCATTGATAAATTATAAATTTATCTCCAGACCCACAGACCCCCTTAACTCATAACTTTCAACAAAATCTTCAGCCCAATCAACTACACAATCTTTAATTCCAATGTCACAGATCTGCACGATGGATCACACTGCCAGCTGTTCTGGAAATTCACATGAACAATGAACCAACAGGGCAGGAGTGGGGAAATCTCATTTGACAATGCAAGGATAAGATAAGGCAAGGATAGATAAATTTTTGAACAGTAAAGGGATTAAGGGTTATGGTGAGCGGGCGGGTAAGTGAAGCTGAGTCCACAAAAAGATCAACCATGATCTTATTGAATGGCGGAGCAGGCTCGAGGAACCAGATGGCCTACTCCTGCTGCTAGTTCTTATGTTCTTGTGTTAATGTAGTTAGCAGCGTGACAAACATTATAATTCAAAAGAACAAAAAAAACATTTATCCCTCCATTTCAAATCCTTTCCGTTTGTATCTATTGGCCCCAGCAAACTTTTCTTTGCCAGGCAGAAAGCATTCCTTTGGCCATTCAGAGAGTCAGCTTTAATCAATCCAATGGCTGCTTAAGGAGGTCTTAATGTCTCTGGAGTCAGACAACACAATGTCTCTGGCCAAAGAGGTAACGTACTGCCCTCAGAGCTGGAGGTATCATTCAACTAACTGGCTGATTTGAGCTGAAGACTCAGACTGCTTGCCCATCAGGTATGCATTTTCGCATTGCTATGTTGTATAGATCTTTCCTCAACACTGGGGGATGCAAACCTTAGAGCAAGGACACATACACCAAATTTTATGCTTCCTCAGTCACTTTATCACGCTTAAAGACTGAAATATAGGGCATCAATTAACAACTGCCCCACCAAATTCAGTAGATAAATAAGACCATAAAACTCTAACATAGGAGCAGAAGTAGGCCATTCGGCCATCAAGTCTGTTCTGCAATGCAATGAGATCATGATTGAACTAACGTGATAATCCTCAACTCCACTTTCCCACCTTATTTCCGATAACCCTTGATTCCCTTACTGATTAAAAATCCTGTCTTATCTCAGCCTTGAACACACTTAACGACCCAGCCCCTACAGCCCTCTGCGGTTGAGAATTCCACAGGTTCACCACCCTCTGAGAGAAGAAATTCTATCTCATCTCTGTCTTAAATAGGCAACCTCTTACTTTGAGATTGTGTCCGCTGGTCCCAGACTCTCCCACAAGGAGAAACAACCTCTCAGCATCTACCCTGTCAAGCCCTCTGAGAATCATATATTTCTCAATAAGGTTGCCTCTCATTCTTCTAAACAAGTACAGGCCCAACCTACTCAACCCTTCCTCATAAGAACATCCTTCCATACCCGCGATCAACCCAGTGAACCTTCTCTGGAGTACCTCCTATGCCAGCATATCTTCCTTAGATAAGGGGACCAAAACTGTTCACAGTATCCCAGGTGTGGTCTAACTAGTGCATTGTATATTTTTAGCACGACTTCCCTATTTTTATACTCCGTACCCTTTGAAATAAATTCCATTTGCCTTCCCAATGACCTGCTGAACCTGCATGCTCGCTCTTTATGATTTATGCACGAGAATCCCCAAATCCCTCAGTGCTGCAGCTTTTGATTTGATTTGATTCATTATTGTCACATGTATTAGTACACAGTGAAAAGTATTGTTTCTTCCGCGTTATACAGACAAAGCATACCGTTCACAGAGAAGGAAAGGAGAGAGGGCAGAATGTATTGTTACAGTCATAGCTAGGGTGCAGAGAAAGATCAACTTAGTGCGAGGTAGGTCCATTCAAAAGTCTGATGGCAGCAGGGAAGAAGCTGTTCTTGAGTCGGTTGGGACGTAACCTCAGACTTTTGTATCTTTTTCCGAAGGAAGAAGGTGAAAGAGAAAATGTCCGAGGTGCGTGGGGTCCTTGATTATGCTGGCTGCTTCCCGAGGCAGCCGGAAGTGTCGACAGGGTCAATTGATGGGAGGCTGGTTTGAGTGATGGACTGAGCTTCATTCACAACTCTTTGTAGTTTCTTGCAATCTTGGGCAGAGCAGGAGCTATACCAAGCGTGATACAGTCAGAAAGAATGCTTTCTATGGTGAATCTGTAAAGGTTGGTGAGAGTCGTAGCTGACATGCCAAATTTCCTTAGTCTTCTGGGAAAGTAGAGGCGTTGGTGAGGCTTTCTTAACTATAGTGTCGGCATGGGGGGACCAGGACAGGATGTTGGTGATCTGGAACCTAAAAACCTGAAGCTCTCGACCATTTCTACTTCATCCCCATTGATGTAGACAGGGGCATGTTCTCCACTACGCTTCCTGAAGTCAATGACAATCCCCTTTGTTTTGTTAACATTGAGGGAGAGATTATTGTAGCCGCACCAGTTCACCAGATTCTCTATCTCATTCCTGTACTCTGTCTCGTCATTGTTTGAGATCCGACCCACTACGGTGGTGTCGTCAGCAAACTTGAAAATCGAGTTGGAGGGGAATTTGGCCACACAGTCATAGGTGTATAAGGAGTATAGGTAAGGGGTTGAGAATACAGCCTTGTGCAGCACTGGTGTTGAGGATGATCATGGAGGAGGTGTTGTTGCCTATCCTTATTGATTATGGTCTGTGAATTAGGAAGTTCAGGATCCAGTCGCAGAGGGAGGAGGCCCAGGCCACAGAGTTTGGAGATGAGTTTCATAGGAATAATGGTGTTGAAGGCTGAGCTTTAGTCAATAAATAGGTGTCTGACATCGGTGTCCTTGTTATCTAGGTGTTCCAAGGTTGAGTGCAGGGCCAGGGAGATGGTGTCTGCTGTGGACCTGTTGCAACAGTAGGCGAATCCAGGCAATCCGGGAGGCTGGAATTGATTCGTGCCATGACTAGCCTTTCAAAGCACTTCATAATGATGAATGTCAGAGCCACCGGCCAATAGTCATTAAGGCACGCTGCTTGACTTTTCTTTGGTACCGGGATGATGGTCATCTTCTTGAAGCAGATAGGGAGCTCAGATTGTTGTAAAGAGAACTTGTCTATATGCCTCTGGAGACTATTCGTATCATCCTCACCACTTGTCTTCCCATCTATTTTTGTGTCATCCACAAACTTGGCAATAATACATTCACTTCCCTCATCCAAGACATTAATATATATTGTAAATAATTGTGGCCCCAGCACTGATCCCTGTGGCACTCCACTAGTTACAGGTTGCAATCCTGAAAATGCCCCTTATCACAACTTTTATTAGTTCACCAATCCTCTATCCATGCTAATATACAACCCCCAATACCATGGGCTCTTATCTTATTAAGTAGTCTTTTATGCGGTACTTTATTGAACGCTTTTTGGAAATCCAAGCATATTACATCTAGGTCCCCATAATCTATCCTACTCGTTACCACCTCAAATAATTCTTAATAAATTTATCAGCCATGATTCCCCCTCCCTGAAGCCATGATGACACTGCTTGATTATATAATTCATTTCCAAATGCTCTACTATTACATCCTTTATAAAGCAGTCTAACATTTTCCCAATGACAGACGTTAAGCTCACCAGCCTATAGTTACCTGTCTTTTGTCTCCCTTTTTGAATAAGGCTGTTTACATTGGCTGTTTTCCAACACACTGGGGACTTTTCCAGAATTTAAGGACTCTTGAAAGATGACCTCTAGTGCATCCACTATCTCTGTAGCTACTTCCTTTATTAACCTAGAATGCAACCCATCAGGTCCAGGGACTTATTGGCCTTTAACCCCATTAGTTTCTCCAGTAAGTTTCTCTTGTGATAGTTATTGTATTTATTTCCTCACCCCCTTCTGCCCCTTAATTATTTAGAATGCTATTAGTGTATTTTTTATTTTTTTATTTATTTACGGGATGGGGGCATCACTGGCAATGCCAGCGTTTATTGCCCATCCTTCGTTGCCCTTCAGAAGGTGGTGGAGAGCTGCCTTCTTGCACCACTGCAGCCCCTGAGCTGTAGGTATACTCATGGTACTGTTAGGGAGAGATTTCCAGGATTTTGACCCAGTAACAGTGAAGCAACGGCTATATATTTCCAAGTCAGAATGGTGAGTGAATTGGTGGGAAACTTGCAGGTGGTGGTGTTCCCAGGGATCTGCTGCCCTTGTCCTTCTAGATGGTAGTGGGGTCATGGGTTTGGAAGGTACTGCCTAAGGAACCTTTGATAAGTTCCTGCAGTGCATCTTGTTTATGGTACCCATGTTTGTCAGTGGTGGAGGGAGTGAATGTTTGTGGAAAGGGTGCCAATCAAGCCGGCTGCTTTGACCTGGATGGTGTCAAGCTTCTTGAATGTTGGAACTGCACCCATCCAGGCAAGAGGGGAGTATTCCATCACACCCCTGACTTGTGCCTTGGACTGGCTTTGGGGAGTCAGGAGATGAGTTACTTGCCACAGTATTCCTAGCCTCTGACCTGCTCTTGTAGCCACTGTGTTTATGTGGCGAGTTCAATTCAGACAATGGTAATCCCCAGTGTGTTGATAGTGGAGGATTCAATGATGGTAATGTCATTAAATGTCATGGGATAATGGGTAAGATGGATAAGAGCCTCTCTTGTCTGGTCATTGTCTGCCACTGGTGTGGCATGAATGTTACTTGCCGATTGCCAGTCCAAGAATAGATATTGTCCAGGTCTTGCTGCATTTGGACATGGACTTCAACAAGAAGTTGCAAATGGTGCTGAACATTGTGCTGCCATTAGTGAACATGTCCACTTTGACCTTATGTTGGAAGGAAGGTCACTGATGAAACAACTGAAGGTGGTTGAGTGGCTCTGACGAAGGGTGCTCCAGACTCGAAACGTTGGCTCTATTCTATCTCCACAGATGCTGTCAAATCTGCTGAGATTTTGCAGCATTTTCTGTTTTTGTTTCAGATTCTAGCATCCGCAGTATTTTGTCTTTATTTGATATGAAGGGGGTTGGGCCTAGATCACCATCCTGCCAAACTCCTGCAGTGATGCCCTGCGGCTGAGATGATTGATCTCCAACCACCACATCCATATTCCTTTAGCCAGGTATAACTGCAACCTGTGGAGAGATTTCCCTGATTCCCATTGACTCCAGTTTTGCCAGGGCTCCTTGATGCCACACTCGGTCAAATGCTGTCCGGACGTCAAAGGCAGTCACTCTCACCTCACCTCTGGAGTTCTCACCTCTTTTGTCTATGTTTGAACCAAGGCTGGAATGAGGTCAGGAAACTGAGTGACCCTGGTGGAACCCAGTAAAATCAGTGAGCAGCTAATTGCCGAGTAAGTGCCACTTGATAGCACTTTTGATTAACTCCTTCCTTCACTTTATTGATGATTGAGAGTTCACAGAGGTGTGTAAGAGTAATAACTGGGTAACTATACTGGGGGATTTCAATTTGCCCAACATAAACTGGGATAGTCATAATGTTGTGGGTTTAAGCGACCACAACGTGGTACAGTTCAAATTTGTTACGGACAAGGAGAAAGATGGCCTGCAAAAGACAACTTTGGATAGGGGAAAGGCAGATTTTATTCAAATAAGGCAGAATCTGGCCAAAGTTGACTGGGAACAGCTCCTTGTGGGTAGGTTTACAGCAGAGGAGTGGGCGGCATTCAAAAAGGAGCTGGGGAGAGTACAGGTCCAATGTGTACCCTTTAGGGGGAAATGTAGGAGCAATAAGTTCAGAGAACCCTGGATGTCTGGAACAATTCAGGACTGGATGTGGAAGAAGAGAAAAGCTTTTAGCAATTCCAAAGGGGGCAATTCAGCTGTGGCCATAGAGGAATATGGGAAGTGCAAGAGGGAAGTCAAGAAAGTAATTAGAAGAGCAAAAAGGGGGTATGAAAGAGGATTTGCGAATAGGATTAGGGAGAATTCTAAGATATTTTATAAATACATTAAAGGGAAGAGGTTAACCAGGGAAAGAGTAAGGGCCATTAGAAACCAAGAGAGGCAATCTGTGTGTGAAGCCACAGAGTGGACAGGTGTTAAATAAATACTTATCTTTGGTCTTCACTCAGGAAAAGGAGAACATAGGTATGGAATTCAGAAAGAGAGACTGTGAGGAACTTGCACAATTTGACATAGGAAATGGGGAGGAATTGGAGGCTCTGACAGGCTTAAAAATGCACAAATCCCCTGGCCCGGAAGAACTGCATCCCAGGCTGCTGTGGGAGGCAAGGCAAGAAATTGCA
Source organism: Mustelus asterias (assembly GCF_964213995.1). NCBI lineage: Eukaryota > Metazoa > Chordata > Chondrichthyes > Carcharhiniformes > Triakidae > Mustelus > Mustelus asterias. The sequence continues at coordinate 107,757,216 of NC_135812.1, read as the reverse complement.
GGGGCTCTGATACAAATGTTTAATTCCTCTCTGACCAAGGGGAAAGTGCTAGAGGACTGGAGATTGGCTAATGTGGTTCCACTTTTCAAGAAGGGTAGTAGAGGTGAACCAGGAAATTATAGACCTGTGAGTCTCACGTCAGTGGTAGGGTAACTATTGGAAAAAATTCTGAAGGAGAGGATTAATATCCACTTGAAAAGGCGTGGTAAATTAGGGATAGTCAGCATGGCTTACAAATTTGTTAGAATTTTTCAAAAATGTGATCAAATATGTGGATGAGGGAAGTTCAGTTGATGTAGTTTATATGGATTTTAGCAAAGCTTTTGACAAGGTCCCACATGGGAGACTGATTGAGAAGGTGAAAGCACATGGAATTCAGGGAAACTTAGCGAAATAGATCAGAAATTGGCTCAAAGAGTAGTGGTAGAAGCTTATTCGATTCTCTGGATGCCAGTGTCCAGCGGTGTACCATAAGGATCAGTGCTGGGTCCCTTATTGTTTGTTATATGCATAAATGATATAGATGAAAATGTGGGAGGAATGACATCAAGATTGGTAGGGTAGTTAATAGTGACAATGGTTGTAGGTCACAGGAAGATATAGCTGGATTGGTCAGATGGGCAGAGCAGTGACAGATGATATTTAACCCTGATAAGAGTGAGGTGATGCATTTTGGATGAAACAACAAGACGAGGGGGTATTTAATGAATGGTAGGACACTGGGAAGCTCAGAGGAATCTTAGGGTAATTATTCACAGATCCCTGAAGTTAGCGGAGCACATGAACAGTATAGTTAAGAAGGCATATGGGACACTTGCTTTCATCAGTCATGGTATAGAGTATAAGAGCAAGAAGGTAATGTTGGAGTTGTACAGAGTGTTGGTTAGGCCACAGCTGGAGTAGTGTGTGCAGTTCTGGTCACCTCACTATAGGAAGGAGGCGATAGCATAGAGAGGGTACAGAGCAGATTCACCAAGATGTTGTCTGGGATGGAGCATTTGAGCTATAAGGAGAGGCTGGATAAGCTTAGATTGTTTTCTTTAGAGCAGAGAAGGCTGAGGGGGGAACATGATTGAGATGTATAAGATTATGAGGGGTATCGACAGGGTGAATATCTGTTCTCCTTGGTTGAGGGGTCAATTATGAGAGGACATAGTTTTAGGGTGAGGGGCAGGAGATTCAGAGGGGATTTGAAAAAAAAACTTTTTCACTCCAAGGGTTGTAGGAATCTGAAATACATTGCCTGGGAAGATAGTCAAGGCCGAAAACCTTACACCCTTTAAAAAATATTTGGGTGAACACTTGAAATATCATAACATTCAAGGATATGGGACAAGTGCAGGAAAATGGGATCAGCGCAACTTTAGTGGGAGATGTTGACTCGATGGGTCAAAAGGCCTTGTCTGCACTGTTTGACTCTCTGGGTAGGGATTTTACAACCTCACTCATCCCAAAGCCATAAAATCCTGCCCAAGGTCAACTGACCTTCCTATGCTCAGCCCCTCGCCCACTCCAATTCCGGTGGCCAGTAAAATTACGGCCTATGAACTCTAGACTGATGGGACAGTAATTGGCTGGGTTGAATTTGTTCTGTTTTTTCTGTACAGGATGTACCTGGGCAATTTTCCACAATGCCGGAGAGATGCCAGTGTCGTAGCTGTACTGGAACAGCTTGGATTGGGGTGAAGCCACAGAACTATTGCCAGGGCCCATGAAGACTGACGCAAAGTATTTCTTTAACTCTGCCATTTCCTGGGTCCGGATTATTATTTCTTTAGTCTCGTTCTCTAAGAGGTCAATGTTCCCTTTGCCCTCTGACTTCCATTTCATATATTTAAAGAAGCTCTCACTGTCTGTTTTTGTATAACTTGCTTTTTCATCCTCATAGTTTATCTTCTCCCTCTATTATTTTTGGGGATATAAGATTGGAATATTAATATAAATGGGATATAAAAATAGTAAGTTCACAATTGCTGTTAAAACTATAGTTTGCTCTGCACTGATGGACTGAAACCCCATAAAAGCATTAGCTCCTCGAAGCGGTTTTACAAAGAAGAAAAGATAAGAGTTTGTTTACAATATAAAAGTAAGTTAAGTTCTTCTCCTTGTATTTCCCAAAAATTTTAAATGCTCTCTCCACATCACCCCCACTTTCTCCTGGGATCACGCTGTGCAATATTCCCTAATCCAAAGGACAAAGAGGGGAGATCAGGGAATTTTTTAATGAGGCAAGCTGTTATGCTTTGGAATGCGATGCCTGAAATAGTGGTGACAGCAGCTTCAGTAGATAGTCGCTTTCAATGGGAATTGGGATATGCAGAGGCCACAATTTTACGTTGCTTGGGCAGGCGTGTGCCAGAGGCCAGAGTCGGGCTGCGCATCCTGGCGTCAGCGCACATTTCGCTTGGCATGCACGTGAGTCAGAAGTGCACCCGTTGATAATCAAGCTGGCAATTCAGTCCATTATGGGACCAGCTGACCTCAATTTTACGAGGCCTGTCTGCTTTTACAGTTGGCGAGTGGTTCTACTGGCAAGGTGGCCTCTAGGTTTCCACTGCAACTTCAGGCCAGGACGGGATGAAATGTTAGGACTGAAATAACATTTTAAAAGGTGTCTGGGGACTGAGGTTTATGTTTGAATGTGCTGCCGAGATACCCTTTGCAGTGTTTTACCATCATTATTTTTTTATAGGTCTGCAGCTCCCTGAGACAGCTTTGTACTGGTTGAGGGAGCAGATTAGAAGCTCCCTCCCTTTTCTCCGTGTCCACGCTCTTCCCACCCTCCCCGGCAGGCCGGAGCCTTTCCCAGTGCTCAATTCACGCTGGCTGCTCATTAATGGGGCAGCCAGCACGAAATCACATTCCTGGGACACTTGCAGCCACAAGCACATTTTGCCCCTGCTTCTGGGTCCGCCAAGTGCACGCAGTCCAGAAACAGGTCATCCAGACCAACTGGTCCTTAACACTGCTTATGCTCCATACAAACTCCATCCCATCCTTCTTCATATTAACCCTTGCAACATAACCCTTTCTCCTTCACGTGTTTACCGTTTCCCTTAAAAGCAACTATACTATTCACTTCAACCACACCTTCTCATCCTGCGGAACTGCCATGCAGCTGGATTTGTTATCAATGGGCCGAAGGGTCTCTTCTGCACTGTAGAATTCTGTTATGGGAAGTTATCCTTGGGCGAACAGCAGTAGCCATCTTTTGGACGTATTCTTTGACTAAGGACCTGTCTGCCTCCACACACCCAGGAGGGTGTAAAAGATCCCAGAGCACTGATGTGAAGAGCAAGGAAATGTCCTGGCCAAGGTTCATCCCGCAACCAAAACAAATGGATCGAGTCATTTATCTCATTGCTATTTCTGCAAACTTGCTGTGCCCAAATTGGCTCCCACCATTCATACTTACAACAGTATCTACACTTCAGAAATGCTTAAATGATTGCAAAGCACTTTGCTTCATTGCAAGGTTGCGAAAGACATTTTATAAATGCAAGTCTTTCTATTGCCAGCCATCCAATTGGATGCTTGTTGCTCCTGTAAACAATAACAATAACAACATGCGTTTATATAGGTCTCCAAGATAGTAATATGTCCCGGGTTCCTTCACAGGAGCAATTACCACACAGGATTTGAACGCGAGCCAAATGAGATACAAGGACAGGGCCTGGTTAAATAAATTGTTTTTAATACGCTTCTTAAAGGAGAGCGATACACCGAGGCAGGGAATTATATTTTAGGCCACCATTCAGCATACAAGAAATAACTTTTTTTGGATGAACTGAAGTCACAGATGATTATATGCCTAGAGTTAATGTATTATTCAGCACTGCTTGTTGCTGCTGTATTCCACTGAGTTTAGGATTGCTTATAGCTTCATCATCTCCCTCTGGTCTTGCCAAGGCGTCTTCTGAACTCTGCATTGCTGTAGGCGGTTTAGGTTGTAATTTTATAAAGAAAGCTGTCTAGAGAAAAGGTGCAATTTTTGTGCATTAGAAGTCAACCAGTTGTTTCCATGAAATTAGTTAGTCCTAGTTGAACAGACGTGCACAAAAAAAATGATTTTATTCAAAGTAATTACAGATGGCTTCTTTAAATATCACATGGCAGCAGGGTGTTAATGAAACATGCAATGTTTATAACTGAATAGGCAAGGAACACTGCACACCTCTTTCACAATAGCAGCTGCAGGTTTTGCATGAAGTGGCTTGTTTTTATTCTCCGATCTGCCAGAAAAGCAGTAGATCTATTACCAGGCTGTCCTGCCCTTGCACATTGACTTAATACTTTATCAACATGCTGGTTTCAATATGCTGTGTGGTTCCTGGTGTGGTATATTTCCATCGCCACCATCATGCTGTCTGGGCAGGTGCTGAGCAGATGTTTAGCATTTCCCTTCACTGAACAAGGAAATCAGAAAGGAGCCACCCTCGATCAATACCATCCCTTTCTCTCCTACCGATCGGCAGTAATCGCAGGCAGACCAGAGGTCAAATTGCCTCATTAAAGAACTCTGCATCATACAAGGTGGTAATTCAGCCCATCGTGTCTGTGCCAGCTCTCGGAAAGAGCTATCCAGTTGGTTGCATGCGTTTGTTCTATCCCCACAGCTCTACAATTTTTCTTTCAATTATATTTTCTGCTCATGCGTGCGTGAGAACAAAACTAGTAGCGATGAATACAGGCTGGTCGATAATAAATCCAGTTGGGAATTCAGGTGAAGCTTCTTTACCCAGAGTGGTGAGAATAGAAAGACTTGCGTTGCGATGTGACTAGTGTTTTGCAAACACTTAAGTATTTCCAAAGTGTAGTTGCTGCTGTAAAATCGGATGTGTGGCAGACATTTTGGGCACTGCAAATCTGCAGAAATAGCAGAGATAAATGATTAGATAATTTGTTTTGAGTGAGAGATGAATATTGGCCAAGACACCGAGGCGGTGGGGGGGGGGGGGGGCGGAATTTCCCTGCCCTTCTTCAAAACAGTGCTACGGGAGCTTTCACGTCCCCCTGAAGCAGTAGAAAGGGCCTTTGCTCAAAGACACATCCAAACGATAGCCACTGTTACTCCCAAAATAATTTCCCAAATGAAATCACGCAACTCAACAGTTCAGCGGGATAAAGGCGCCACTCTCTGCTGCTGGGACATGCAGGTCAGAATGGCCAAGCATTGCTCACTCACCCACCCAGGCCAAATCAGAACAAACCAGCCATGAATATTTGCCAGGATTTGCAATCAGCGGGAGTAAGAAGAGGCCATTACTTGGTGTTGTCAAGGAGGGCACACAGATGTTAAAAGATTGGCTTGTAGACTGAAATTTGAAACCAGGTCAGTAGAGCTGCCAATTCCCACTAATTAAAATTTCAGTGGGTTTACACAATAGCTGTGCTGCTGGAGTATCATGGTAAGTGAATGTTTTCAACCATTGTGGACTGCACCACACGACCAGGATTCGTTTCTCTGCCAGTCCGCTCTATTCCAATTTTGGTTTCGTATTTAGCCCATATCATTGGTCCGCTGCTTCATTTCCATGGGAGACATGCACAAAATGTCCACTGGTTAAAATTATACACAGCTACATCATTCCTCCACAGCCATACATTGCAGCTGGTGGGGTGGCACAGCAGTTAGCACTGCTGTTTCTCAGTGCCAGAGACCCCGGGTTTGATTCCCGGCTTGGGTCACTGTCTGTGTGGAGTCTGCACGTTCTCCCCGTGTCTGCGTGGGTTTCTTCCCACATCCTGAAAGACGTGCTAGTTAGGTGCATTGACCCGAACAGGCGCTGGACTGCGGCGACTGGGGATTTTCACAGTAACTTCATTGCAGTGTTAATGTAAGCCTTACTTGTGACTAATAAATCAACTTTAACTTTTCTCAATTCCTTTCATTTTTCTTTTCCACTAAATGTTTTCGAAACGGAAATGTAAAATTACTTTGTCACTGTAAGCTGTGGAATCCACAGCTCTCTGAGCATGGAGCCATTTAAATGCTATGTGGACAGTATCGACATTTCTCTTTCTCTCTCTCTCTCTCCCGAGGACTGTGCAATGAGACTCACTCACTCTTTGAATGTTACATTCATAAATCACATGAAATCTTCTTAGAGATACAAGACGGCTAAACCCCAAACACTTCTGCCTCATTTCTCACCTTCTTCACTTCAGAAGATTCAAGCTTGGGGATTGTGATAGCTGCAATGGAATGGTGGCAATTTGCATACCTTTGAATGCACATCAAAATTCAGGTCAGAATATAGTTTATAATGAGACTGTTTAACCTAGCAAGTGAAGGGATGAGGGAAAGAACAACAGGCAATGACAAAAAGAGTGAGTGGTGCAAAGCCAAACGGAAGTTAATTTCATCTCCATCTTCCGCCTGACCAGAGATCTTCCCTTTTTTTCTATTATCCTCCCTTCTGCCACCTCTTCCCCTTCATTTGTTTAACACCTATTACAATTCTAACTTTTCCCAGTCCTACTGAAATGTCATCAACCCAAAGCATTAACCCTGTTCCCCTCTCCCAAGATGTTTCCTGGCCTGAGTACTTCCAGCATTTTCTCTTTTTATTTCAGATTTCCAGCAGTATTTTGCTTTTCATAGAATCCCCACAGTGCAAAAGGAGGCCATTCGGCCCATCAAGTTTACACCGACCACAATGTCACCCAGGTCCTATCCCCATAACCCCACATATTTACCCCGCTAATCCCTCTAACCAGGACACTAAGGGGCAATTTAGCATGGCCAATGCACCTAACCTGCACATCTTTGGACGGTGGGAGGAAACCGGAGCACCTGGAGGAAACCCACGCCGACATGGGGAGAACGTGCAAACTTCACACACTGATCCAGGCCAGGAATCAAACCCAGTCCCTAGAGCTGTGAGGCAGCAGTGCTAACCACTGTGCCACCGAATGGTGTAATCCTGTTTAACGTTGCATCCTGAGCTTCATTTGAAAGTGGGTTAGCAATCCAAATATAGTGGTTAATTAGGAAAGGAAAAGTGATAACATTTCATAGAACCATAGAACATTACAGCACAGAGACAGGCCTTTTGGCCCTTCTTGGCTGTGCCGAACCATTTTTCATAATTCCCAAAGGTCATTTCAAAAGCAACTGAAGGTTATGATTTTAAGGTCCACTTCAGGACTTCAGCTGTTGAAAGTGGAGAAAATAAGGCAGACAAATAATTTGCATTAATATAGCACTGTTTAAATACTCAGAATGACTCAAAGCCCCTTACAGCTAATTAATTACTTTCCAAGTGAAATCACTGTTGTTATACAGACAATCACATTTTTCAGAGACACCTTGCAGTATGTCTCTACAGATCCCTTAAGGTAGAAATGCAGGTAAATTGGCCAGGTGGTCGATAAAGCATACAGGATACTTTACTTTGTTGGCCACATTCTAGATTATAAGAGTAGGAAGGTTATGCTGGATAAACTCAACAGATCTGGCAGCATCTGCGGAGAAAGAAACAGAGTTAATGTTTGGAATCCGTGTGACTCTTCTTCAGAGCTGAATCAGGGTAAAAATGTGGTGGATTCTATAATTGGAGCAGGTGGTGCAAAATAGAATTTGATTTGATTTATTATTGTCACATGTATTAACATACAGTGAAAAGTATTGTTTCTGGCACTCTATGCAGACAAAACATACCGTTCACAGAGAAGGAAAGGAGAGAGTGCAGAATGTAGTGTTACAGTCATAGCTAGGGTGTAGAGAAAGATCAACTTAATGCGAGGTAAGTCCATTCAAAAGTCTGACAGCAGCAGGGAAGAAGCTTTTCTTGAGTCGGTTGGTACGTGACCTCAGACTTTTCTATCTTTTTCCCGATGAAGAAGGTGGAAGAGAGAATGTCCTGGGTGCGTGGGGTCCTTAATTGTGCTGGCAGCTTTGCCGAGGCAGCGGGAATTATAGACAGAGTCAATGAATGGGAGGCTGGTTTGTGTGATGGATTGGGCTACATTCACGACCTTTTGTAGTTCCTCACGGTCTTGGGCAGAGCAGGAGCCATACCAAGCTGTGATACAACCAGAAAGAATGCTTTCTATGATGCATCTGTAAAAGTTGGTGAGAGTCGTAGCTGACATGCCAAATTTCCTTAGTCTTCTGAGAAAGTAGAGGCATTGGTGGGCTTTCTTAACTATAGTGTTGGCATGGGGGGGACCAGGATAGGATGTTGGTGATCTGGACACCTAAACATTTGAAGCTCTCGACCTTTCTACTTTGTCCCTGTTGATGTAGACAGGGGCATGTTCTCCTTTACGCTTCCTGAAGTCGATGACAATTTCCTTCGTTTTGTTGACATTGAGGGAGAGATTATTGTTGCTGCACCAGTTCACCAGATTCTCTATCTCATTCCTGTACTTTGTCTTGTCATTGTTTGAGATCCGACCCACTACGGTGGTGTTGTCAGCAAACGTGAAAATCGAATTGGAGGGGAATTTGGCCGCACAGTCATAGGTGTATACGGAGTATAGTAGGGGGCTGAGAACACAGCCTTGTGGGGCACCGCTGTTGAGGATGATCGTGGAGGAGGTGTTGTTGTCTATCCTTACTGACAGTGGTCTGTGAGTTAGGAAGTTCAGGATCCAGTCACAGAGGGAGGTGCCGAGGCCCAGGCCACGGAGTTTGGAGATGAGTTTCGTGGGAATAATAGTATTGAAGGCTGAGAATGTCGGTGATAAGTGGAAGCTCAGGTGAGATTGCACAAAGATGTCATGGACACAAAACAAAGGAAGTGTTAACGGTGGTAATATGGACTGAAGATGGTGCTGTTAGTGGCATAAAGGTAATATAGCAGAACGTGTGATTAGGAGAACAAAGGTAATTTACAATTCCTTTGTCCAATTACAGCAACCCCTACCCTCACAGTATAAATCTCATCTGATTAAGAGGGACGAGGGATAGGAAGGACACAAATACCATATAAATAAAAGCAAATTACTGCGGATGCTGGAATCTGAAACCAAAAGAGAAAATGCTGGAAAATCTCAGCAGGTCTGGCAGCATCTGTAAGGAGAGAAAAGAGCTGACGTTTGGAGTCCAGATGACCCTTTGTCAGAGGCACAGACAATAGGAGATATTTATACTCTAGGGTGAAGGAATGAAAGACGAGTCATAGCCCGTAAACAAGGGGAAAGGCTGCTAATGGCAGTCCACTGAGAGAATAAAGGGTGTGAATGGCCAAATGGCAGAGAAGCTGAAATCAGAGGGTAAGCTGTGACAGATGAAGATGTTGGGGAGGGGGGAGATGGGTGGGGGAAGAGGTGAAATTGAGAAAAAGGGAGAAAGGGGAAGCAAAGGGGGAATAAAATGGGGGGAAAGAGTGGGGGGGAAATAAAGAAAGACAATAAAGAAATAAAAGGTACAGAATAATTAAAAATTAAATGAAATGAAAACAAAGGGGTGGAGGTGGGGCAGCGCAAATCATCTGAAGTTGTTGAATTCGATGTTGAGACCTGAAGGCTGTAAAGTGCCCAGCCGGAAGATGAGATGCTGTTCCTCCAGTTTGCGTTGAGCTTCACTGGAACATTGCAGCAGGCCAAGGGCAGACATGTGGGCATGGGAGCAGGATCGTGTGTTAAAATGGCAGCAACCGGAAGGTCAGGGTCCTGATTGCGCACAGACCGAAGGTGCTCAGCAAAGCGATCACCCAGTCTACGCTTGGTCTCTGCGATATAGAGGAGACCACATTGGGAGCAGCGAATGCAATAGACCAAATTGAAAGAGGTGTCAGTGGAACGCTGCTTAACCTGGAATGGGTGTTTTGGATCTTGGCCCTTGTTTACGGGCAATGACTCATCTTTCATTCCCTCACCCTACAGTATAAATATCTCCCACTTTCTCTGCCTTTTAGCTTTGACAATGGGTCATCTGGACTCGAAACGTCAGCTCTCCTTACAGATGCTGCCAGACCTGATGAGATTTTCCAGCATTTTCTATTTTGGGCACAAAGGTCATATCCTCAGCATAGTATCTACACACAAAGTAGGAGCTACTTTGAGATGAACATATGCAGGTGTTGCAATGGACTGCAACTCTCCAAGTAGACAGTTGCAGAAATCTGTGCCCTCATTGCTGAAGAGCTCACATATGCAGCACTGCTTGCCATGCCCTGCAGAAAGCTATTACTGTGGCCTTGAACCTCTCCCCTTCGAAGGACCAGCTGCAGACCTTGGTGGCATTTTGCAAATACACATCACTGCAACATTCAGGTCACTGAAGCCCTGTTTGAGAGAGCTGGATAACAATTCAATTCCAGACAGATGTGGCCTCACAGAGACAGAGAGCATTGGTTTTCACCTCCATTGCTGGATTTCCCCAGGTATGTAGTATCATTAGCTACATCCATGTGGCCATGAAGGCACCCAGTGAAGTATATCAACAGGAAGGGCTTCCATTCACTCAACCTTCATCTGGTCTCCAACCACAATAGTTTCCTGCTTGTATGCTCTCGCTTTCCTAGCAACTGCTCCAACTCTTTCACCTTCTGGAGGATACTGCATCTCTTTATTCAACTCTTACAAACATCTTGAGTCGATTCTCATGGACAAGGGAAATTGCTTGAAGAGATGCTATTCACCCTCTACAAGAACCCAAAAGAGAGGCACAGGAGCAATACAACCGCTCACTTGGGCAACTGGTCATTGGCCTTCAGAAGATGTGGGTTCTAGTGCCTGAACTGATTGGATATCACCCTGCAATATCCCCCTACAAGAATCTCACTCAATGCTGCACTCTCCATAATGTGACCCTCCAGAATCGTGAAGAACATGAGACTCTGGAAGCCCACTGCTCATTGGAGGAGGAGGACGTGAAAAAGGAACAGTATGCAGATGGGAAGGATACAGAACACAGGAGGTTTCCAGGCTGCACAAAGAGATGGCTGAGGTCAACAAGGGGCTCAAGGGACTCATCAGGAAACCATTAATGGTGGGGATTATCTCATTCAAGTTCGTTTTAAGTGATGCCTTTCAACTCGGGAGGAACAGCATGTTCTGAAACACACACTGAGCTGCCTGCAATGAAAATGCAGCCTGAAACATGTAATCTCTTTCTGGCAATGAAAGATGACCATCTGCCCATAGGTTTCACTATCATTATTGACAGATTCCTGTCGCCTGCACCACTTCATGACCCTTTTTCAGTCCTGCCATTAATAAAAGTTGGCTCTCACATGTGGTTCATGTGTCAGTATTTACAGGGTGCACAGATATAGTGCATACAGCAGGAAACACCCTCGTGACTCACTCAGTGCTCTTCCCAACATGGCAGCCTCTGTGCTTGGCCACCTTTACATGATGCACTCTTTGTGGCCTCAATGGAAGTGGAGACAGCCTGCTCAAGCTCTACCGACAGCAGAGATGCAGATGGTAGTCATCTTCATTGCCCCCATGAGGACTCCTCCAGAGGCTGCGTACCTGTGTTATTTCAGGGGCAGCCTCCATCACTGGGCCCCACCAAGGTTGCCAATCTCTCCTTGGGGTTTGTAATGCCCATGGCATCCATGGCAGTGATGACATGTCGGTCAGGCACCCTCCATCAGTCTGAGCCCGCTCTCAGGCATTACGGGCCCAGTTCTCCTCCAAGGAAAGAGAGAGAGAGAGCGAGAGAGAAAAAAACACAAGGCACTGCTCTATGGACAGCCGCTTCTATTCATCAGTAGCTGCATGTTTCAGAGCTGGTAGTGCCTCAAGCAGCACTCTGGCTCTGAGCCATTCAGCAGGGTCAGTAAGTGGTCTCAGCACACACCTCTCCCACATTCAGCAATAACCTGCTGAAGCTCCCCAGCTGCTGGACGGTGAATACCCAGAGTCCTATCCTGAGCGGAGGGGTTGCACTCACCTTGCCAGAGTGTATCTGTTCATTGCACTTCTTCCAACAATGGGTCCAAATGCCATTTGCTGTCTATTGCAGCTATCTCCATTCAGGGCCCCTTGTTCTGTGTGGGTAGCCTCATCCTATTTTCCACGGGATGATGATCTCCCACCTCTGCCTCATGGACTGTGGGCGACCTCCAGGTCTGCTGCTGAGAATCAATGGATTGCCCTGCTGTAGGTTCCAGGCCACTCACAATCCCACCTCCCTTTCTGACCCCACCACCACCGCTGCGAAATGACCACCAAGCTCAACTGCAGGCCAATTAAGAAAGTATCCAATGAAAATCCAGGCTAGTGACTGTTTCAAGGCAGGAATTATTCAGGACTCAGAAACAGTCTGGAATTCTGCATCCCACCCCATAAAAAACCTGCCATTAAATTATTTGATATAATTGAGTCGCTATGCTAGGTAACTTTAGTGGATGGCTAAGAATCAACGACATTGATGTGAGACTGGAGTCACATGTAGGCTAGACTGGGTAAGAGTGAGGGGTTTCCTTCCCCACAGGACGAAGTGGGGTCTTAAGACAATTCAACAGTTTTATGGTATTTTTTTTACTGAGACCAACTTTTTTATTTCCAGTTTTTAGGGGGAAAAATTAATTCAAGTTCTCAAATAGTCCATGGTGTGATTGCAAACTTGGATTCTCCGGATTACTAGCCCAGTGCAAGGTAATAACTGCACCAGTAATTAAATAAACCATCTCTCCTCTGCTATAACACTCAGCTGAGAGAGTGGGAGCTGTCCAGCAGCACAAGCTGCTGAAACAACTGTCACTTTAAGCATGCAGCATGTGTCACGGCCCAGCCCCTCACAACATTAATAATATAAATGAAAGAAAGGCACTGGCATCTACATTTAAACAGAGAGAGAGAGAGAGAGAGAGATCAATGCACAAAGCCAGGAGCAAACCTGGAGCCAACAAATCTAGCTGCTGTGGATTAAAATAACTCTGCTTTTCTTTCATCTGCTAAAATATTGATGAAAGTAATTAAGAGCGAAATCCCAGGCGTTGGAGGATGGCTGAAGCATCAATAGCCACTTGGAAAGAAAAAAAGTCCTTGTCGAAAGGAGCCTGTTCCAGAAACACAAATTAGCCAGTTAAAGGTGCCAGAGGACAACAAGTTGCATTCATGTAGAGCCTTTGACTCAGTTAAACATGTCAAGGCACTTCAGAAATGTGTTATCAAAAACGTGACACTGAAGCACATAAGGAGATACTCGGGCAGGTGACCAAAAAACTCGGCCAAAAGGGTAGGTTTTATAGGAAAGGAGGAGAGAGAGATGGAGAGGTTTAGAGAGGGAATTCAAAGGGGCATCGTTGAATGTTTAATATTCAGTAGTTAATATTTAAGGCAGGAATAATCGTTTTATTGTAAATTTTTATCAAATCAGCAAATATCAACAGTTCTTGGGCCAGACTCGTTCATTATTTTTTATACAATTTGAATTTATCAATTTTATAGATCATAGAATGGTTACAGCATAGAAGGGAGGCCATTCAGCCTGTTGATCCAGTACAAGCATCCGCATGATTGTCTAACTCAACTAGTTTCACACTCCAGCCCTTTCACCGCAACCATGGAAATCTTTTCTCTTCAGGTGTTTATCCAATTCCCTTTTGAAAGCCACAACTGAATCTGCTTCCATCACACTCTCGGGCAGCGCATTCCAGATCCAAAACACTTGCAGCGTAAAAATGTTTTTCCTCGTGTTTTCTTTGTTTTTTCCCCCCAAGACATCTTAAACCTGTGTCTTCCGATTCTCGATCTTTGCGGCAATGGGAACAGTTTCAGGAGGAAACAGGAGGCAGGCGGGAGCGGTGATTGGAGGGGGAAGAGGCGGAGGGGAGATCGGGGGAGAGGCGGAGGGGAGATCGGGGGAGAGGCGGAGGGGCGATCGGGGAAAAGACGGAGGGGCGATCGGGGAAGAGACGGAGGGGCGATCGGGGAAGAGACGGAGGGGCGATCGGGGAAGAGACGGAGGGGCGATCGGGGAAGAGACGGAGGGGCGATCGGGGAAGAGACGGAGGGGCGATCGGGGAAGAGACGGAGGGGCGATCGGGGAAGAGACGGAGGGGCGATCGGGGAAGAGACGGAGGGGCGATCGGGGAAGAGACGGAGGGGCGATCGGGGAAGAGACGGAGGGGCGATCGGGGAAGAGACGGTGGGGCGATCGGGGTAGAGACGGAGGGGCGATCGGGGAAGAGACGGAGGGGCGATCGGGGAAGAGACGGAGGGGCGATCGGGGAAGAGACGGAGGGGCGATCGGGGAAGAGACGGAGGGGCGATCGGGGAAGAGACGGAGGGGCGATCGGGGAAGAGACGGAGGGGCGATCGGGGAAGAGACGGAGGGGCGATCGGGGAAGAGACGGAGGGGCGATCGGGGAAGAGACGGAGGGGCGATCGGGGAAGAGACGGAGGGGCGATCGGGGAAGAGACGGAGGGGCGATCGGGGAAGAGACGGAGGGGCGATCGGGGAAGAGACGGAGGGGCGATCGGGGAAGAGACGGAGGGGCGATCGGGGAAGAGACGGAGGGGCGATCGGGGAAGAGACGGAGGGGCGATCGGGGAAGAGACGGAGGGGCGATCGGGGAAGAGACGGAGGGGCGATCGGGGAAGAGACGGAGGGGCGATCGGGGAAGAGACGGAGGGGCGATCGGGGAAGAGACGGAGGGGCGATCGGGGAAGAGACGGAGGGGCGATCGGGGAAGAGACGGAGGGGCGATCGGGGAAGAGACGGAGGGGCGATCGGGGAAGAGACGGAGGGGCGATCGGGGAAGAGACGGAGGGGCGATCGGGGAAGAGACGGAGGGGCGATCGGGGAAGAGACGGAGGGGCGATCGGGGAAGAGACGGAGGGGCGATCGGGGAAGAGACGGAGGGGCGATCGGGGAAGAGACGGAGGGGCGATCGGGGAAGAGACGGAGGGGCGATCGGGGAAGAGACGGAGGGGCGATCGGGGAAGAGACGGAGGGGCGATCGGGGAAGAGACGGAGGGGCGATCGGGGAAGAGACGGAGGGGCGATCGGGGAAGAGACGGAGGGGCGATCGGGGAAGAGACGGAGGGGCGATCGGGGAAGAGACGGAGGGGCGATCGGGGAAGAGACGGAGGGGCGATTGGGGAAGAGACGGAGGGGCGATCGGGGAAGAGACGGAGGGGCGATCGGGGAAGAGACGGAGGGGCGATCGGGGAAGAGACGGAGGGGCGATCGGGAAGAGACGGAGGGGCGATCGGGGAAGAGACGGAGGGGCGATCGGGGAAGAGACGGAGGGGCGATCGGGGAAGAGACGGAGGGGCGATCGGGGAAGAGACGGAGGGGCGATTGGGAGGGGGGAGACAGAGGGGCGATTGGGAGGGGGGAAAATGGAGCAGCGATTGGGAGGGGGGAGATGGAAGGATGTTTTGGGGGGGGGAGATTGGGGGGAGAGAGAGGGGCAATTGAGGGGTGGAAGGAATGGAGATTGGGGGGGGGGGGGGAGTTGGGGGTGTGGGTGGTATTTGAGGGGAGGGGTTTGGGTGTGTGGTTTGGGAAAGGGGGGGCTGGAGGGTGTCTGGGGTTTTGGGGAGAGCGATGGGGGAGTTGCAGGGTGGTGGAGGGGAGGGTACAGTTTGGGGGGGGGGGCTGTGGGGTGTTTGTTGGAGGGGGTTTGTCTTTCTCTCGCTCACCGTCCGCCGCCGAGTCCAGCTTCAGCTGCCGCTCCCCGAATGAGAGCTCCCCGCCCGCCTCCGGGCTGGGCTCCGGCTCGCCACCCGTCGCCATTCCCCAGCCGCTCCGCTCCGGCCGCCGAGGTTGAGACTGACAACTAGGCCGCGTCGCCCTGGTAACCGCTTCCGTCCCGCGGGCTCCGGGCGGCAGTGCGGCCCCGCACAGAGGTTCCGGCCTCCGGGCTGAACAATCCCTGACTGCAGCCTCTGTGCCCAGGGGCAGCCGGCAGCACAGCCACTCTCACCCCTTCCAGCAGCTTTCTACCTGATATCATGAGAGTATCAGCTCCATCAGGAGTAAATGTTTGTCAGGGTTCAGATTGGGATGTGATTTCTGGTGAAGCTTTCTGCAAGAACTGGTCAATGTGATCAGGTTTACAAAGAAAGAGTTGCATTTGGATAGCACCTTTCCTGGGGGAGGCGATGGCCTAGTGGTATTATAACTGGATTATTAATCCAGAAACTCAGCTAATGTTCTGGGGACCCGGGTCCGAATCCCGCCACGGCAGATGGTGGAATTTGAATGCAATAAAAAATATCTGGAATTAAGAATCTGCTGATGACCCATTGTCGATTGTCGGAAAAACCCATCTGCGTCACTCATGTTGCCTGGTATGGAGGGTCTTAGCTATGAGGAGAGATTGGGTAAACTGGGGTTGTTCTCCCTGGAAAGACGGAGAATGAGGGGAGATCTAATAGAGGTATACAAGATTATGAAAGGGATAGATAGGGTGAACAGTGGGAAGCTTTTTCCCAGGTCGGAGGTGACGATCACGAGGGGTCACGGGCTCAAGCTGAGAGGGGCGAAGTATAACTCAGACATCAGAGGGATGTTTTTTACACAGAGGGTGGTGGGGGCCTGGAATGCGCTGCCAAGTAGGGTGGTGGAGGCGGGCACGCTGACATCGTTTAAGACTTACCTGGATAGTCACATGAGCAGTCTGGGAATGGAGGGATACAAACGATTGGTCTAGTTGGGGCGGCACGGTAGCACAGTGGTTAGCACTGCTGCTTCACAGCTCCAGGGTCCAGGGTTCGATTCCCGGCTCGGGTCACTGTCTGTGTGGAGTTTGCACATTCTCCTCGTGTCTGCGTGGGTTTCCTCCGGGTGCTCCGGTTTCCTCCCACAGTCCAAAGATGTGCGGGTTAGGTTGATTGGCCAGGTTAAAAAAAAAAAAAAATTGCCCCTTAGAGTCCTGGGTTGCGTAGGTTAGAGGGATTAGCGGGTAAAATATGTGGGGGTAGGGCCTGGGTGGGATTGTGGTCGGTGCAGACTCGATGGGCCGAATGGCCTCCTTCTGCACTGTAGGATTTCTATGACCAAGGAGCAGCACAGGCTTAAAAGGCCGAAGGGCCTGTTTTCCTGTGCTGTACTGTTCTTTGTTCTTCGTTCTTTGTTATTAACTGAGTAAGTCCTGCCCTGGTTCAATCTACCAAAAAGCATTACCTCGCATTTGTCTAAATTAAACTCCATCTGCCATTCGTCAGCTCACTGGCCCAATTGATCAAGATCCCGCTGTAATTGAAGATAACTTTCTTCACTGTCCACTATGCCACCAATCTCAGTGTCATCTGCAAACTTACTTACTATGTCTCCTATATTCTCATCCAAATCATTAATATAAATGACAAATAACAGTGGACCCAGCACTGATCCCTGAGGCACACCACTGGTCACAGGCCTCCAATTTAAAAAACAACCCTTTACAATCACCCTCTGGCTCTGTCATCAAGCCAATTTTGTTTCGATTAAACTACCTCACCCTGGATCCCGTGAGATTTAACCTTATGCAACAACCTACCATGCGGTACCTTGTCAAAGGCCTTGCTAAAGTCCATGTAGACAACATCAACTGCACTGCCCTCATCTACCTTCTTGGTTACCCCTTCAAAAAACGCAATCAAATTTGTGAGACATGATTTTCCACTCACAAAGCTATGCTGACTGTCTCTAATCAGTCATTGCGTCTCTAAATGCCTGTAGATCCTGTCTCTCAAAATACCTTCCAACAACTTACCCACCACAGATGTGAGGCTCACCGGCCTGTAGTTCCCAGGCTTTTCCTTGCAGCCCTTTTTAAACAAAGGCACAACATTTGCCACCCTCCAATCTTCAGGCACCTCACCCATGACTATCGATGATTCAAATATCTCGGCTAGGGAACCCGCAATTTCCTCCCTAGCCTCCCACAATGTCCTGGGATACACTTGACATCAGGTCCCGGGGATTTATCTACCTTAATGCGCTTTAAGACTTCCAGCACCTCCTTCTCTGTAATATGAACACTCCTCAAGGCATCACTATTTATTTCCCCAAGTTCCCTAACATCCATGCTTTTCTCAACAGTAAATACTGATGAGAAATATTCATTTAGGATCTCACCCATCTCTTGTGGATCCGCACACACATGACCTTGTTGATCCTTAAGAGGCCCTACTCTCTCCCTTCTTACTCTTTTGCCCTTTATGTATTTGTAGAAGCTCTTTGGATTCTCCTTTGCCTTATCTGCCAAAACAATCTTGTGTCCCCTTTTTGCCCTCCTGATTTCTCTTTTAACTCAACTCTGACACCCCCTATACTCTTCAAGGGATCACTTGATCCTAGCTGCCTATGCATGTCATGTGCCTCTTTCTTCTTCTTGACCAGGGCCTCAATATCCCAAGTCATCCAGGATTCCCTACTTCTGCCAACCTTGCTCTTCACTCTAAGAGGAATATGCTTACCCTGAACCCTGGTTAACACACTTTTGAAAGCCTCCCACTTACCAGATGTTCCTTTGCCTTCCCACAGACTCCCCCAATTAACTTTTGAAAGTTCCTGCCTGATACTATCAAAATTGGCCTTGCCCCAATTTAGAATTTTAACTTTTGGACCAGACCTATTATTCTCCATAGCTATCTTAAAACTAATAGAATTATGGTCACTCGTCCCAAAGTGATCCCTCACTAACACTTCTGTCACCTCCCCTTCATTATTTCCCAAGAGGAGGTCAAGTTTTGTCCCCTCTCTAGTTGGGCCATCCACATACTGAATGAGAAATTCCTCCTGAATACACTCAACAAATTTCTCTCCATCCAACCTTCTGATACTATGGCTGTCCCAGTCAATGTTGGGAAAGTTAAAGTCTCTGACTATTACCACCCTATATTTCTTGGAGCTATCTGTAATCTCCTTACCTATTTGCTTCTCAATTCCCCACCAACTATTTGGGGGCCTATAGTACAGCCCTATCAAAGTGATTTCCCCCTTCTTATTTCTCAGTTGTACCCATATAGACTCAGTGGCCGAACCCTCGGATATATCCCCTCTCAGTACGGTCGTGATGTTTTCCCTGTTCAAAAGTGCAACTCCCCCTCCTCTCTTACCTCCTGTTCTATCTTTCCTATAGCATTTGTACCCTGGAACATTGAGCTGCCAGTCCTGTCTCTCCCTTAGCCATGTTTCAGTAATTGCTATAATATCCCAGTCCCACGTACCAATCCATGCCCTGAGTTCATCTGCTTTGCCCATCAGGCCTCTTGCATTGAAATAAATGCAGCTTTATCTGGACTTCCCTTGCTCTCTGTCTTGTCTTTGCCTGATCTGTCTGGGACTAGGGTTTCTGATATTGCCTTTACTACTTAATGTGCTCTGTTTAACTTCTGTGCTGTCCTCAACATTCTCTTCTATCTCCCCACTGCTTTGGATCCCACACCCCTGCCAAACTAGTTTAAACCCTCCCGAGTGGCTCCCCGCCAGGATGTTAGTCCCCCTCCAGTTCAGGACCTAAACACTGGACCTAAATACCGCAGGTAAATAGTCCAAACCTCTGTGAGGAGTTAATCTTCAAAACATGTTGGTCCTGAAACCAAGTCAATACTGCGTAAAAGCACACGGCCAATCCACCTAACCAGCCAATCCACCTAACCAGCCAATCCACCTAACCAGCCAATCCACCTAACCAGCACGTCATTCGGACTGTGGGAGGAAACCGGAGCACCCGGAGGAAACCCACACAAACACGGGGAGAATGTGCAGACTCCACACAGACAGTGACCCAAGCCAGGATTCGAACCCAGGTCTCTGGCGCTGTGAGGCATCAGTGCTAACCACCGTGCCTCCCTAAAAGGATGGACAATAAATGTTGGCCCAGCGACACCCACATCCTATGAAAGAATAAAAAATGGACCAGAGCATTCGGAGGAAACCCACACAGACACGGGGAGAACGTGCAGATTCCACACAGACAGTGACCCAAGGCCGGAATTGAACCTGGGTCCCTGGGGCTGTGATACAGCAGCACTAACCACTGTGCCACCGTGCAGCCCAGAAATTTGGGAACTCCCATATGATAATCATCTGTGGGGGTGTGATTCTGAGGAGAAATTCGCAAACACTAACATTGTGTGCTAATGAGATCATTGTAACTTTAAGTATACTTTGTCATCTGTATTCATCATAGATCCTGTGCACAATTTGTTGATCCAAAAGGGGGAGTAATCCATTCCTTCTATATTTAATCATTTTTTTTCTTTGTTGTTGAAACTAATTAGGGGTTCTGTGACTCTGTTCCTCCATGTGCGAGGTACCAGAGGATTGGAGAGTAGCTATGAGCAACACGGTGGCACAGTAGTTAGCACTGCTGCCTCACAGCGCCAGGGACCCGGGTTCAACTCCTGACTTGGGTCACTGCTTGTGCGTGTCTGCGTGAGTTTCCTTCGGGTGCTCCGGTTTCCTCCCACAGTCCGAAAGACGTGCTGCTTAGGTGCATTGGCCATGCTAAATTCTTGCCGAACAGGCGCCGGAGTGTGGCAACTAGGGGATTTTCACAGTAACTTCATTGCAGTGTTAATGTAATGGCATGCTGGCCTTCATCGGTCAGGGCATTGAGTATAGGAATTGGAAAATCATGTTGCAGCTGTATAAGACTTTAGTTAGGCCGCATTTGGAGTATTCTGTCCAATTCTGGTCACCACACTACCGGAAGGATGTTGACGCATTGGAAAGGGTGCAGGAGAGAGTTATCAGGATGTTGCCTGGTTTGGAGGATATGGACTATGAAGAAAGGTTGATCAAACTTGGATTGTTTTCATTGGAACGTCAGAGGATGAGGGAGGATCAGATAGATGTTTACAAGATTCCGACAGGCTTGGATAGAGTGGATAGTCAGATTCTTTTTCCCAGGGTTGAAGGGTCAATTACTCGGGGGCGAAGGTTGAAAGTGAGATGGAGAAAGTTTAAAAGAGATGTAAGGATCAAGTTTTTCCACACAGAGGGTGGTGAATACCTGGAACACACTGCCGGAGGAGGTGGTGGAAGCAGATTCTATAACAACGTTTAAGAGACATTGGGTAGATACAGGACTAGGCAGGGAATAGAGGGATATGGACCATATAGAGGCAAGAAAATATTCGATTAGGGAGGCAAAAACAGAAAATGCTGGAAAATCTCAGCAAGTCTGACAGCATCTGTGGAGAGAGAATAGAGCCAACGGTTTGAGTCTCGATGACCCTTCATCAGAGCCATCTAGGGTCATCCAGACTCGAAACATTGGCTCTATTCTCCCTCCACAGATGCTGCCAGACCTGCTGAGATTTTCCAGCATTTTCCGTTTTTGCTTCAGATTCCAGCATCCGCAGTATTTTCCTTTTAGATTAGAGAGGCATCTGTGTTGGCACAGACTTGGTGGGCCGAAGGGCCTGTTCCTGTGCGGTACTGTTCTTTGTTCCACAAGAGCACAGACTCCAGGTTGCTTCTTTTCGAACATTTATCACTGAACTAACACCAGTCCCGCGTTACACAGATTGATTATTTATCTCATTGCACTTTGTGGGGCTTTGACAAAGTATTGGTTGCACATTAGAAAGTAATTCATGGCTGCTCTTGAAGTGTGTTGGGAAAGTGAAAAGCTTTATATAAATGCACATCCTTCTGCCAGTTAATGGTATGATTCATTCTTGTCAAGGAAGTGTCGAACTGTGACTGGGGCCTTGCATTCTTCCATTTGACTGCTGCGCTCCTGCCTCAACTCATCTGCTGCTGAAATCCTCACACAGGACCTCATCACTTCTGAACTTGACTATTCCAAGACACTCCTGGCTGGTCTCCCATATTTTACCCCCCACAGGCTTCGGGTCATGCCCTGTGCTAACCTGCAGCAAGTCCTGTTTCCCTGTCACCCTTGTGTTCACTTGATTCCCAAGTAAGCAACAATTCAATTTTAAAATTCTGCTTTCAAAGCCCTCCCCTCCCCCTATGTCTTACCCCTCCCTTTCTTTATAACCTCCTTCAGTCCAACAACCCTCTGAGATTTCTGCGCTCCTCTAATTCTGATTTTGATTTGATTTGAATTATTGTTGTCACATGTAATTAACACACAGTGAAAAGTGTTGTTTCTTGCGCGCTATACAGACAAAACATACCGTTCATACAGAAGGAAAGGAGAGAGTGCAGAATGTAGTGTTACAGTCATAGCTAGGGTGCAGAGAAAGATCAACTTAATGCAAGGGAAGTCCATTCAGCAGCAGGGAAGAAGCTGTTCTTGAGTCGGTTGGTACGTGACCTCAGATTTTTGTATCTTTTTCCCAACGGAAGAAGGTGGAAGAGAGAATGTCTGGGGTGCATGGGGTCCTTAATTATGCTGGCTGCTTTGCCGAGGCAGTGGGAGGTGTAGACAGAGTCAATGGATGTGGAGGCGTGATGGACTGGGCTAGATTCACAACCTTTTGTAGTCCTTTGCGGTCTTGGGCAGAGCAGGAGCCATACCAAGCTGTGATACAACTAGAAAGAATGCTTTTTATGATGCATCTGTAAAAGTTGGTGAGAGTCGTAGCTGACATGCCAAATTTCCTTAGTCTTCTGAGAAAGTAGAGGCGTTGGTGGGGCTTTCTTAACTATAGTGTCAGCAGGTTATTGTCCTCTTGAACAACCCCAGTTTTAATCATTTCTCTGCTGTTCAGCTGTGTCTTCAGCTGCCTGTGCTCCAAGCTCTGGAATTGCTTCCTTGAATCATTCCACTTCTCTCTCTCTCCCCCTTAACACGCTCCTTAAAACTGACCTGGCTTTTGATCATGTGATCTAATATTTCCCTGTGCGAATCAATATGAAAGTTTACCTTGGACTGAGGCACAATGGAAGGTTTAATGACAATGATTCCTGGGATGGCAGGTCTGTCATATGAGGAGAGACTAAGTCGGTTAGGATTATATTCACTGGAGTTTAGAAGAGTGAGAGGGGATCTCATAGAAACTTATAAAATTCTAACAGGGTTAGACAGGGTAGATTCAGAAAGAGTATTCCCAATGGTGGGGAAGTCCAGAACTAGGGATCATAGCTTGAGGATTACCTTTTAGAACAGAGGTGAGGAGAAATTTCTTCACCCAGAGGGTGGTGAATGTGTGGAATTCACCCCCACAGAAAGTACTTGAGGCCAAAACGTTGTCTGAAGGGATCAAAGGATATGGGTGGAAAGGGGGATCAGGATATTGAATTCAATGATCAGCCATGATCAAAATGAATGGCAGAGCAGGCTCGAAGGGCCGAATGACCTCCTCCTGCTCCTAGTTTCTATGTTTAACGGTGCTATCACATTACAAGTTGTTGTTGTTGTTGCTAACCAATGGTATTAGCTACACCAGTGAGCTGTGGAGGGAAGCTGAGTGATTTTACATCCCAAAATCACAATTACTGCCAATCAACATCTAAATTCCTCAGCTGTAGCTAAGTAGGATTAGTGTCTTTACCAGGGAGGGTGTACGGCCATGTCATCCCTTTATGTGATTCCTCAGTAATTGTGTTTGAGATTCTCAAGCAGAGAGTTGGACACTTGGCTGATCATGAGCATTAATTAAGTGGTTGACAATTTGTTTATTTCCCTCCATGGTGCAGGACGGAGGAAGCTGTGCACCATTTCTTTGTCCCAGTACATGTCGAGAGTTAGTGAGATGCTGATATCTTTTTCTCAATAATTTATCAGTGCTGTCAGCATTCGAACAATGTTGGAGATGACACAAGAAGTCAGGAAAACTGGCGATAATTATCAACCTGTTTGGAAAGCTGTGGCTAGATATAATTTGAATAAGGGGCTCAGAGAGGGAAAAAAAACTTGCATTTAATTAGCATATTTCGCTTCTTCAGGACATCAGGAAAAGCCGTAAAACGGGGAAACAAGATACTGGTCTGAGTTGTTTTTCCTTCTGGGTCCAAAAGTGTTCTGTAGCCAAGTTATTTCCTTCAATGTGTGTAGATGCTGCCTGTGTTGACCAGAAAATTTGGCCTTGTGTTGACAGTGTCAGGGAGAGGTCAGTGTGTAGGATTCCTATCTCTGACTCACTGTGTTGTGGAGATGCCGGCGTTGGACTGGGGTGGGCACAGTAAGATGTCTCACAACACCAGGTTAAAGTCCAGCAGGTTTATTTGGTTGGCCGAACTTTCGGAGCGCTGCCCCTTCATCATACTGTGGTCAGTTCACATCCCACTGCAGAACTGTGCATAAGAGCGGGTGGCATGGTGGCACAGTGGTTAGCACTGCTGCCTCACAGCTCCAGGGACCCAGGTTCGATTCCCGGCTTGGGTCGCTGTCTGTGTAGAGTTTGCACATTCTCCCCATGTTTGCGTGGGTTTCCTCCGGGTGCTCCGGTTTCCTCCCACAGTCTGAAAGATGTGCGGGTTAGGTTGATTGGACATTCTAAATTAGCCCTTAGTGTCCCAGGATGTGATAGGTTAGAGGGATTAGCAGGATAGCTAAGTGGGGATAGGACCTGGGTGGGATTAGTATTGGTGCAGACTCGATGGGCCGAATGGCCTCCTTCTGCACTGTAGGGATTCTATGATGATTCTATGAATTGAGGTTGGCCTTCTTCTTGCCAGTGCTGAAGGAATGCTGCACTGTCAGAGGTGCTGTACCTGCTCAGTTTGGGCACTATTGGAAGAAGAGCAGAGGAATTCTCTCTGGCATGCAGCTACAGAAAGAAATTAGGAAGGTAAATGGCATGTCGGCTTTTATTGCAAGGGGATTGGAGTACAGGAATGTAGAAGTCTTGCTAGAGTTATATAGATCTTGGTGAGACCAGACCCATTTACTGTGTGCAGTTATTGGGCTGATTTTAGTCTCTGCCGGTGAGTTTGATGACAAGAGCGCTTACAAAATGCAGCCTGTAGCCCTTGTGCCACCTTCCTGCAAGCCATCTCCCACTTTGTGGACAATGGCAGATGTGTCGAGTGCCCGGCCCACCTTTGGGCCCATTGAGGCCCTTAAGTGGCCAATTAATAGCCATTTAAGTGCCTCTTCCTACCCCCGCCACTATTTCACCAATGGGAGAGGCCAGTCTTTACTTGCTGGGCTTGTGTTTGGGCCCTTGTGCCCATTGGAGACACCCCTTCCAAAGTCAAATATCACCCCCCCCTTTAACCCCCCCACCTGGCCTCTCTATCCTGGTCACTCCAACCCCTCACTCGGGTCTGCCGGATTGCTCATACCACCACCCAGTCAGGGGAGATAGCGGAGTAGTTGTAATGTCACTGGTCTAGAAATCGGGAGACCCAGCCTAATGCTCTGGGGAATAAGGGTTCAAATCCCAACATGGCAGCTGGTGGAATTTTACAATTTGGAGATAAAAAGCTGGTGAAACTTTGGTTGATTTCATAAAAACCCATCCGGTCGACGAATGTCCTTTAGATCTGGCCTTCATCTGACTCAAAATGCTGTGGTTAACTCTTAACTGCCCTCTTAAATGTTTCTTGCCAGTGGTGCCCACATCCCTTGGCAGAATGTGCAGTGTGGGGACTATACAGCGGCCGGTAAAATCCAACCCTTGGTCTCCATATTTCAGGAAGGATATATTTGTTTTGGAAGCAGTTCAGCAAAGATTAACTAAATTGGTTGCTAGGGAGCAGGGGTTGTTGATGAGAGACTGAATAAAGTACGTTCTCAGCAGTTTAAAAGAATAAGAGGTGTGGTTGCGTTGAAACAGATGTTTGAGAGTGTGAGATCCTCTGTGTGGTTTGCATTCGTTAAAAGACTTCACTTTAAGGTATTTCTGCCGATATAACGAATTATGCAATGCTTTAAAGCTAACTTGGCCACATTTTAAAACTCAGCTTGGAATTCTGGGTTTATCTTAGAAATTGACTACATTCGAAAGTGCAATGTTAAACAGAAATGGTTCTTTTCATAAACAGAAGCTTTCATGGTCACAGCTGCCAATTGTTTATGTGAGTTGAAGACTGCTTGTACCTGGTAATTTCAGAACAAAGGTAACCAAACTCATATATTGTTAGTAACAGGTATCTGTTTGGCAGTCCAGTCCAGCCCAGTCCAGTTGTTGCACTCAGTAAAATGCTGCAAAGTTTTTGAAGTCAACTCTGTAATCGGGCCCAACTGCCCGTGCGCTCTCTCTCTCTCTCTCTCTCTTCCGCTTTCTGCAATTTTTAACATTTCAAGTTCTATTCAATGAATCATCTTTAAAATCGTACCAAGTGCCCTCGGTCTATTCGAAAGAATGATTAGATCCTACAGAGAGGGTCGACGCTGAGAGGTTGTTTCCTCTGATGTGGAATCTAACACACCAGGACACAATCTCAGAATAAGAGTCTGGTTACGACTGAGCTGAAGAGAATTCTCTTCCCTCAGCAGAAACTAACCAACAGAAAGCAGAGAGTTGGGGGAGATGAATCTCTTTCAGGTTGGCAAACTGTAAGTGGGGTGCCACAGGGTTCAGTCCTCAGGCCTCAACTATTGACAATTAATGAGTTGAAGGCAGGGATATACTACAGCCAAATTTGCAGATGGCATGAAAATAGGTGGAAAGCAAATGGATATGGATAGGCTTGGTGAGTGGGCCAAAATTCAGCAGATGGAATTTAACGTGGCTAAGTGCGAGATTATCCATTTCGGTCAGATGAATAAAAAGGCAATTGATTCTCTGCAATAGCATCTTAACCAGACCTATCTCCCTGCTCTATCCCTGTGACCCTGCACATTTACTGTGGCCAATCCACCTAACCTGCACATCTTTGAACTGTGGGAGGAAACCCACACAGACACGGGGAGAACGTGCAGACTCCACACAGACAGTCGCCCAAGGCCAGGATTGAACGCGGGTCCCTGGCGCTGTGAGGCAGCAGTGCGAACCACTGTGCCACCGTGCCGCCCAATTAGCAGTCCAATACAAATGCATCTTACTGTTGCTGCTATGTCGTTTCGTGAACAAAAGGAATTTCCCACAAGTTTGATGAGGTTAAAATTTACCACAGTAAAATTCACAATTCTCATCCCAACCAAATCGCACAAGGTAAGGAAATAATGAAAGATTTAAAAGTGATATAAAACCTTATCCTGAAACCTTGGCAACATTGAATTCCTGGATTTAATTTTACTCACAGCATCCTGCTCTGCGAGTGGCTGATGGATTAAGGTTTCCACGAAGAAATCGAGCAGGCTAAAGACAGGCTTCTGATCAATACAACTTCACAACCTCACAAAGCAGCCAAGCTGATCCCTGTGTTCAGAGATTTTCCACCCGTTCACTACTCATGCCCATCATTGTACTGGCTCCAGTTCAGAGCTGCCATCTCCCCCAACACCACTGAGGCCAATAGTCAATCGAAAATTTCAAATCTGGGATTAAGATAATTCTGTTCAAAAGGGAATTAGAGGAGATGGGATAGATACAGAGATCAGCAATATTCCAAACTGATTCCAGGTGTAGGTTAGAGGGAATGAACAGCCTCCAGAACCATGCCCCCCAGCATGGCCAGTGCCCCAGGGAATTGGGGAATGGTTTTAATGTTACACATTATTTACTAAAGAGAACATCAGGCAGGTGTGGAAGGATGTAGATATTATAGCCTCCAGATGCTTACACATCAGGTACAGAGTAAAGCTCCCTCGATACTGTCCCCATCGAATGCACCCTGGATAGGTACAGCACGGGATTAGATACAGAGTAAAGCTCCCTCTACACTGTCCCCATCAAACACTCCCAGGGCAGGTACAGCTCAGGGTTAGATACAGAGTAAAGCTCCCTCTACCCTGTCCCCATCAAACACTCCCAGGACGGGTACAGCACGGGGTTAGATACAGAGTAAAGCTCCCTCTACACTGTCCCCATCAAACACTCCCAGGACAGGTACAGCACGGGGTTAGATACAGAGTAAAGCTCCCTCTAAACTGTCCCCATCAAACATTCCCATGACAGGTACAGCCCGGGGTAGATACAGAGTAAAGCTCCCTCTACACTGTCCCCGATCAAACGCTTCCAGGACAGGTACAGCACAGGGTTAGATACAGAGTAAAGCTCCCTCTACACTGTCCCCCATCAAACACTCCCAGGACAGGTACAGCACAGGGTTAGATACAGAGTAAAGCTCCCTCTACACTGTCCCCATCAAACACTCCCAGGACAGGTACAGCTCACGGTTAGATACAGACTAAAGCTCCCTCTACACTGTCCCCCATCAAACACTCCCAGGACAGGTACAGCACGGGGTTAGATACAGGGTAAAGCTCCCTCTAAACTGTCCCCATCAAACACTCCCATGACAGGTACAGCCCGGGGTAGATACAGAGTAAAGCTCCCTCTACACTGTCCCCGATCAAACGCTTCCAGGACAGGTACAGCACGGGGTTAGTTACAGAGTAAAGCTCCCTCTACACTGTCCCCCATCAAACACTCCCAGGACAGGTACAGCACAGGGTTAGATACAGAGTAAAGCTCCCTCTACACTGTCCCCATCAAACACTCCCAGGATAGGTACAGCTCACGGTTAGATACAGACTAAAGCTCCCTCTACACTGTCCCCCATCAAACACTCCCAGGACAGGTACAGCACGGGGTTAGATGCAGGGTAAAGCTCCCTCTAAACTGTCCCCATCAAACACTCCCATGACAGGTACAGCCCGGGGTAGATACAGAGTAAAGCTCCCTCTACACTGTCCCCGATCAAACGCTCCCAGGACAGGTACAGCTCAGGGTTAGATACAGAGTAAAGCTCCCTCTACACTGTCCCCCATCAAACACTCCCATGACAGGTACAGCACAGGGTTAGATACAGAGTAAAGCTCCCTCTACACTGTCCCCGATCAAACGCTCCCAGGACAGGTACAGCTCAGGGTTAGATACAGAGTAAAGCTGCCTCTACACTGTCCCCCATCAAACACTCCCAGGACAGGTACAGCATGGGTTAGATACAGAGTAAAGCTCCCTCTACACTGTCCCCATCAAACACTCCCAGGACAGGTACAGCACGGGGTTAGATACAGAGTAAAGCTCCCTCTACACTGTCCCCATCAAACACTCCCAGGACAGGTACAGCACGGGGTTAGACACAGAGTAAAGCTCCCTCGACACTGTCCCCATCAAACAGTCCCAGGACAGGTACAGCACGGGGTTAGATACAGGGTAAAGCTCCCTCGACACTGTCCCCATCAAACAGTCCCAGGACAGGTACAGCACGGGGTTAGATACAGAGTAAAGCTCCCTCGACACTGTCCCCATCAAACAGTCCCAGGACAGGTACAGCACGGGGTTAGATACAGAGTAAAGCTCCCTCTACACTGTCCCCATCAAACACTCCCAGGACAGGTACAGCACGGGGTTAGATACAGAGTAAAGCTCCCTCGACACTGTCCCCATCAAACACTCCCAGGACAGGTACAGCACGGGGTTAGATACAGAGTAAAGCTCCCTCGACACTGTCCCCGATCAAACAGTGTACGAAATCAAAGATATCACCTGTAAGGTGGGAGACATCATTTTTTTTTTAACAGTTGGTGCTGGGGAAAACCTTTCTCCTTTTGCATTTCCTTCTCTTTTAGTGGGTGAAGAGTTAATGTTGTGAACGGCCTTTGTGAACGAGGTTTGAGAGGATTGAAGGATTTCCACTGTCCAGAGGACTTATCTGTTACAATATTATTAGTCACCGCCGCTTATTCCAGCTGCTACAAAACCTTGTTCTCTCTGTGCTGTGGGGAGGGGGGGACATGGGGAAGGGAGGGTGCAGTTGGCTGAGTTGGTGAGATGGATCAGATTGATGCTAACATCACCGGGTTTGAATCTGGTTCGGGCTATGGTAGACCCAGGTCCCAGTGTAAAATTCACAAACTGTAGTTTGGTGAATAATGGGCAAGGAGCTGCCTTTAGACAGAAGAGGATCTGTTGTGTGTGCTGGTTCACCTACTTTACACATTGTCAGGATCAATGACTGCTCCTCATCAATCACACCCGTCTCCCAGACTCTCTTCTGTCCTCAGCAATTGGGGCAGTTTGAAGGATCCGCCAGCTCAGTAACCTCACTGGACTGTGAGGAGCAACCGCAGTGTTAGAAGTTGCATTTCCCCAGGGGCATCCCAAAGTATTACAGCCAAGGAACCCATTCTAAAAGACTTAGAAAATTCTAGCAGGACTAGACAGGGTAGACGCAGGGAGGATGTTCCCGATGGTGGGGGAGTCCAGAACCAGGGTCACAGTCTGAGGATTCAGGGTAGATCATTTAGGGCGGAGGCGAGGAGACATTTCTTCACCCAAAGAGTGGTGAGCTGTGGAATTCATTACCACAGGAAGTAGTTGATGCCAAAATGTTGAATGTATTCAAGAGGCGGCTGGATATAGCACTTGGAGCGAATGGGATCAAAGGTTATGGGGAGAAAGCAGGATTAGGCTATTGAGTTGGATGATCAGCCATGATCGTAATGAATGGCGGAGCAGGCTCGAAGGGCCGAATGGCCTCCTCCTGCTCCTATCTTCTATGTTTCTATGTAAAATGTAGTCACTGTTACAGGAAACACGACAGTTAATTTGTGCACAGCAAGCTCCCACAGACAGCAATGTAACAATGCAATCATCTGTTTCAGTGATGTTGACTCAATAAATTTAGTCAAGGGCGAGGGGAAGAATAACCTGGCTCTCCTTCAGAAGGATCCTGTGGGATCTCCTAAATCCAACAGTGACAGCAGGCAGGAGCCAGGTTAAATTTCTTATCCAAAAGATGGCACATTCAACACATCCTCACTGCTGCATTGCAGGCTCAGTCTCGGATTTGTTCTGCAGACCCTGGAGTGGGATTTGAACCCACAATCTCCTGACTTGGATGTGAAAGAGCTGCAGCGTTTGACATTGAATGTACAACACAGGAACAGGCCATCCAGCCAGTGTAAATCTTCTGAATGAGCCACCTCTCCCCTTAATTACCTGTTCCCACTCTCTCCACAAACTAACCTCATACCTTCTCAATCGTGAATGCACCAAATAATGCCCCCAGATGTGTCATTCCAACTTCGTCTCAACCATCCATGTGACCCCCTTCTGGAGAGTGGAGACAGGCACAACAACTCAAAACTCAAGGCGGACATCCAACTTGACACTTGGGTCTGGTGGATGCGTGATCATCTGTTACCCACTAAAGTCAATTTATGGGCGAGAATCAATGTATGTGGAACCCGTACCCCAGTGAGAGTCAGTGTGTGTGGGACTGTACCCCAGTGAGAGTCAGTGTGTGTGGAACCTGTACCCCAGTGAGAGTCAGTGTGTGTGGAACCCGTACCCCAGTGAGAGACAGTGTGTGTGGAACCCGTATCCCAGTGAGAGTCAGTGTGTGTGGAACCTGTACCCCAGTGAGAGTCAGTGTGTGTGGAACCCGTACCCCAGTGAGAGTCAGTGTGTGTGGGACCCAGACCCCAGTGAGAGTCAGTGTGTGTGGAACCCATACCCCAGTGAGAGTCAGTGTGTGTGGGACCCGTACCCCAGTGAGAGTCAGTGTGTGTGGGACCCATACCCCAGTGAGAGTCAGTGTGTGTGGAACTGTACCCCAGTGAGAGTCAGTGTGAGTGGGACCCGTACCCCAGTGAGAGTCGGTGTGTGTGGAACTGTACCCAATTGGGAGTCAGTGTGTGTGGAACTGTACCCCAGTGAGAGTCAGTGTGAGTGGAACTGTACCCCAGTGAGAGTCAGTGTGAGTGGGACCCGTAACCCAGTGAGAGTCGGTGTGTGTGGAACTGTACCCAATTGGGAGTCAGTGTGTGTGGAACTGTACCCAATTGGGAGTCAGTGTGTGTGGAACCCGTACCCCAGTGAGAGTCAGTGTGAGTGGGACCCGTACCCCAGTGAGAGTCGGTGTGTGTGGTACTGTACCCAATTGGGAGTCAGTGGGCAGGAATTTATGGCCTCATTCACCCCAAAACAATAAAATCCCACCCGAGGTCAACGGACCTTCCCATGTTCCCCTCCTCGCTCGCTCCGATTCCCGTGGGCGGGCGGGGTGGTAACATTCTGATCAGTGTGTGTTGAAATGTACCCCAGTGAGAGTGGACACCCTGTTCTGTTTAGATTGAGTTGCTGATTCCACGATTAAGCGAGTACCTTGCTAAGATTTTAAATTGTCTGTTTTATGTGCCATTTATAGAAATCCAGTTCTGGGCAAAAATGTCCTTGGCAGCATAATTGTGAGCGTTTCAGAATTGAGCTGAAATGCTATTTTAAAATTTCCTTCACAGATTTAAAGGAACAAAACATTATTGACAATAGTGTGAGAGTGACACAGTGCAGTGTCATTGAATCAGGAGAACCTGACATCACAAACCCTCAGCATTCAAGCTGAATTGTCCTTCTTCCCATTGGCTGCAGCCAATCGGTCTGTTTAGAAATGTGCGAGGGAGTGTTGTTCTTCCTGCCCCGAGGATTTAGTCCTGAGTCTATCAGTCCTGTCCTCAATGTTTCTTTCTCTCTGGGTTCTTGTACTTGTGCAGATTGAGTTGGACAGACAGGTTAATTACCAACTGCACCAGGGCTTCTATTCAGGCTGACTGTGTGTGTGCATGGTGTATGTGTATGCATGTGTGTGTGTGCGTGTGTATGTGTATGTGTATGCATGTGTGTGTGTGTGCATGTGTGCGCATGTGCATACACGTGTGTGCATGTGCGCACGTACATATGCATGTGTGCATGTATGCACGCGCATGAGTGAATGCATGAGACTGTATGTGTATGCATGTGTGTGTGTGTGCGCGTGTGTGTGTACACATGTGTGTATGCATATGTGTGTACGCACGTGCGTGCGTGTGTGCGCATGTGTGTATGCGTATGCGTGTGCGTGTAGTAGCTAATGGTGGAGGTGAGGAATATTGGACATAGACACCACCCCTAGTCCACAAACCCCCACACATACCCACACACAGAAATAGCTACAAGTGTAAGACTTGTGAAACAGGCACTTCATGGAGCACAGCTACAACTGCATTAGATAGTTTAAAGTTTATTTATTATTGTCACAAGTCGGCTTACATTAACACTGCAATGAAGTTACTGTGAAAATCCCCTATTCGCTACACTCCGGCGCCTGTTTGGGTAACACTGAGGAAGAATTTAGCAAGGCCAATGCACCCTAACCAGCATGTCTTTCAGACTGTGGGAAAAAACCGGAGCACCCGGGGGAAACCCACGCAGACACGGGGAGAACGTGCAGACTCCACACAGACAGTGACCCAAGCCGGGAATCGAACCCTAGTCCCTGGCGCTGTGAGGCTGCAGCGCTAACCACTGTGCCACCCTGACAGCCCTTTGTAGAACTGAAGAAGGTTACAGAGCAGGGAAGTGGTGAGGCCAGATGGGAATTTTAAAACCAAGGTGAGAATTTTAATATCGAGGTGTTACTGGACCAAAGAGTCGATAATTTATCCACTGCACAGTCAGGCTGTGGAGCCAGTTTGCATTTTGAGTGAACATTGGATGAGGGGTCAGTGTTGGTGTGACCCACCCCCCACCACCCTCACCCCCCCACCTGCATACGCCCCCCCGCCCCCCCACACACCCACCACCCCCCTACCCCCTCCCCACTGGTTGTTAAGCACTTGAGGTTTTGAAGGAGGGGTATATAAATACACGTTCTTTCACTTTTGCTCAGGGGAGGCGCTGGGATTTCAATGTAAGACTTTCCTTTGTTCTTTCACAAGGGGTTAAACACCCCATTTAGTTCATCGAATCGTCGAATCCTGACAGTGTAGAAAGAGGCCATTCAACCCATCGAGTCTGTACCAACTATCCGACAGAGCATCCCACCCAGGCCCTACCCCTGTAACCCCCACGTATTTACCCCACTAATCCCCCTAACCTACACATCTTGGGACACCCAAGTTGTGATGACTAACCGGGTGGCTACTGGTTGGAATTCCTCTGGTGAAGCCACATTGGTTCCAGGTCCTGTAAGTCGTTCATCGGTGTGGGACAATATCTGCTCCAGAAAAACAGTTGACCTGAACAGGAAGTGTCAACATCTTTTAATGAAGCAAGATTCTCCTTCAGGACCATTCAGCATGTTCTTATTTATCAAGAATGAATGTTTGACCCCTCTATCCATTCAGACGTATCAGCATGCAACGAAAAATAGTAATGTGCCTGAACAATCCCAAATTAAAAATAAAGATGTTTTTATTTGTAATCAATGTGGTGATTGGTATTTAACAGCTAGCTCAGTGGGGTGACACTCGCCGCCAGGTCCAGTGGTGTCAGAACAATGAACCACATCACTACAGGTGAGGAACTGAGGGACTGCTGTGTGCTCTGTTTCACAGAGATATGGCTCACTCCTGCTTCACCGGACTGTGCCCTGCAACCAGAGGGCTTCTCAATCCACCGAATAGACCACACTGCGGCCTCAAGCAATGCTAGAGGAGGTGGGGTCTGGGTCACGGAACTTATTCAAGGCTCAATTCGATAGATTTCTAATGGACAAGTGTGATGGGCCGGAGGCAGGGATGTGGGGTTGAGATCACAATCAGATCAGCCACAATCTTATTGAATGGTAGAGTGGGCTTGAGGGGCCTCTATTTCTATCTTCCAGGGTTTACACACTCGATGTTCTGGAATCTCTCGTCTGGAGAATTATAGAATCCCTATGGTGCAGAAGGAGGCCATTTGGCCCATCAAGTCTGCACAGGCTCTCTGAACGAGCATCTTGCCCAGGCCGACACCACTCCACCCTATCACCATAACCCTGTGCATTTGCCGAGGCAAACCTACACACCTTTGGACATTAAGGGACAAATTAGCATCTAACCAATGCACCTAACCAGCGTGTCTTCCGGACTGTGGGAGGAAACCGGAGCACCCAGACGAAACCCACGCAGACACGGGACGAACATGCAGACCCCACACAGACAGCGACCCAAGGCGGGAATTGAACCCAGGTCCCTGGCACTGTGAGGCAGCAGTGCTAACCACTGTGCCACCCTGACAGCCCTTTGTAGAACTGAAGAAGGTTACAGAGCAGGGAAGAGGTGAGGCCAGATGGGAATTTTAAAACCAAGGTGAGAATTTTAATATCGAGGTGTTACTGGACCAAAGAGTCGATAATTTATCCACTGCACAATCAGGCTGTGGAGTCAGTGTTGGTGTAACCCACCTCCCCGCCACCCGCACCCCCCACCTCACCGCCCCCCCTGCCTCCCCCCCCCCCCCCCCCCGCAGCATTGCCATGGAATCTCCAGGAATTAAAAATTAATCTCTGCTGTCAGCAAATCCTGGGAGAAAATTCAGAGAGGCATTAAAAACAGTCTCCTTCCATTTTCATCGAACGCTGGGTCACTGCTGATCAAATTCCAAATGAGGTCAAAAGGGGCAGACACAAATCATCCAATCAGGCGATGTTCCCTTTCCATCTGGCCATGGGAGGACAGGGCACCATGACAATGGACATGCCTGGGGACCAATGGTGAGTGTGTGTGTGTGCAGGGGGGGAGGAAGGGGGTTGGAGGTCTCTGGGTTCCAATGGTGGGAGTGTGATGGGTTGGGTGTTGAGAAGATTTTGCAATTAAAACTCAAGGTACATGTCTGATCACACCTAACGGAGAGGTCAGAATCATGTCGGAATGATGGCACTCGGTAGGAGTGCTGAATCAGTGTTGATGTTTTGCTGTTTTTTCCCTTGAAGAAGGACTGGTTATTCCACTGAAGTCCAAATGGCGAAATGGAATATCGGAATAGGAGCCATTCAGCCCCTTGAGCCTGTTTTGCCAATTCAGTGAGACCATAGCTGATCTGTGACCTAACTCCAGACATCGCCACTTCCCTGAATGCGTTAGATTAACAAAATCTGTCAATCTCAGATTGGAGAAAGTTCCAGTTGCTCCAAAATCAGTTTCTGTTTCTGGAAAAGAGTTCCAAACTTTTCTCATCCTTACCGACCATTCATGCCACGCTCCCGCTGCAGCGAGGTCAGGGAATTTGGCGGCCAGCCAAATCTCCGTTCACTGTGGCGGGATGGGAAGATCCCACTGGCCTGAACGGGGAGAGGATTCCAGCATTAGTTTGTAACTGTTTCCTCATTTCACCCCTGGAAGGTCTGGTTCTGATTTTTAGACTCTGCCCCCCCCCCCCGGGTCCTAGGCTCCCCAAGCTCTCTCCATCTACCTTATTCTTTCCCTTAATTTTCCAATGTGATTTGATTTGATTTGATTTATTATTGTCACATGTATTAACATACAGTGAAAAGTATTGCTTCTTGCGCCCTATACAAACAAAGCATACCGTTCATAGAGAAGGAAACAAGAGAGTGTAGAATGTAGTGTTACAGTCATAGCTAGGGTGTAGAGAAAGATCAACTTAATGTGAGGTAGGTCCATTCAAAAGTCTGACAGCAGCAGGGAAGAAGCTGTTCTTGAGTCAGTTGGTACGTGACCTCAGACTTTTGTATCCTTTTCCCGATGAAAGAATATGGGAGAGAGAATGTCCAGAGTGTGTGGGATCCTTAATTATGCTGGCTGCTTTTCCGAGGCAGCGGGAAGTGTCAATGGATGGGAGGCTGGTTTGCGTGATGGACTGGGCTACATTCACAACCTTTTGTAGTTCCTTGCGGTCTTGGGCAGAGCAGGAGCCATACCAAGCTGTGATATAACCAGAAAGAATGCTTTCCATGGTGCATCTGTAAAGGTTGGTGAGAGTCGTAGCTGACATGCCAAATTTGATGAAGTTGATGACAATCTCCTTTTTGTTGACATTGAGGAAGAGATTATTGTTGCCGCACCAGTTCACCAGATTCTCTATCTCATTCCTGTACTCTGTCTCTTCATTGTTTGAGATCCGACCCACTGTGGTGATGTCGTCACTACGGTGATTGTCCCTTTAAGGGCAACACAGCAGAGTAGGGGTACGTGGCTTGTGTTAGAGACAAGATCAGAAAATCCAAATACACTATGAAGTTCGCCTAGACCCCAACTGTTTTTGATTTTGGCATTAGTGTGAGCATAAGATGTTTCTCTCCAGGTGTGATTTTATTCACCCAATAGGAAGTTTTTATTAAAACAAACTTTATTTAAGAATACAGTTTAACTATGACAAAAAGAGTTATCATAACTTTTACCAATTGAAATACTTAAACATGACAAGATATAATTCTTAACTGCTAGCCTATCTCTATTAGTTCCAATTTAAGCAATATTTCTCATAGACATAAACACCTCTACGGAATCAGATAGCCAAATGCACAGGCTTACGCGTGTTACTAGTCCTCTAGCCTTTTAACGTCTCTGGACAGAGATACAGAGAGACACCTTTCACCAAAGATCCTTAGGCAGCACCTTCCAAACCCATGACCACTTCCATCTAGAAGGACAAGGGCCACAGATACATGGGAACACCACCCACCTGCAAGTCCCCCTCCAAGCCACTCACCATCCTGACTTGGAAATATGTCACCATTCCTTCGCAGTTGCTGGGTCAAAATTCTGGAATTCCCTCCCTAACGGCATTGTGGATCAACCCAGAGCATGTGGACTGCAGCGATTCAAGAAGGCAACTCACCATCACCTTCTCAAAGGCAACTAGGGATGGGCAATAAATGCTGGCCAGCCAGCGACGTCCATGTCCCACAAATGAATAAAAAAACACTTGTTTTCTGACTCTCAGACAGCAGCCTCCAGAGTGAGACCTGTCTTCACAAACAGCAGAACTGTTAAGCTTTTTCCCAGGGTGGAAGAGCCAATCACTAGGGGGCATAGGTTTAAGATGCAAGGGGCAAGGTCCAAAGGAGATGTACGAGGCTAGATTTTTACACAAAAGTTGGTGGGTGCCTGGAGCTCATTGCCGGGGAGGTAGTGGAAGCAGATACAATAGTGACTTTTAAGGGGCATCTTGACAAATACATGAATAGGATGGGAGTAGAGGGTTATGGTCCCCGGAAGGGTAGGGGGTATTAATTCAGTTGGGCAGCATGGTCAGTGCAGACTTGGAGGGCTGAAGGGCCAGTCCCTGTGCTGAAATTTTCTTTGTTCTTTGTTATTTGTTCTTAACTCCGGAGAGAAACCTACCTTCACACAGCAGAACACCAGAGTGTGATGTCTATTTTCTAGCAGGTTCCATACTTCAATTCCCAGCAAGAGAGAGAAAGAGAGAAAAAACTGCTGCTCCATTTCAAATTCAAACAGCAACTGCCTGCTTGTCTCTCTTTAAGCCTCGCTCCTTCCATTAACACATGACACGCACATGTCAATCAATGTAATTAAACCCTACTCTGAAATCCTGGGGGACATCCCAATAAATAACTCAGATTAAAACAAACACCCCAGTATCTAAGAACAATTATTCTTTTGCATGCTCAGCATGTGGGCTGCCAGTTGCAGACAAATGGATACCGTTTTAACCGAGTCGAATCTTAACATCACCTTCAGAAGAAACACGACACAAATGCATTTCTTAAAGGCACAGTATCGGCACACTTGGGTGACCAATTGGGACTCAGAGTGTGCAATCACTCCAGGGTGGTGGAATCCTCTTTTAGGCAGAGGGCAAGTAAGGGACTAGGGTATCCGGGTAGCTGCTGCACAGTGTACAGTTTCTCTTATTAATAAATACCTTTTGTGTTTCTAATGAAGTCTATGAAAGTGCATCATTACACCTAAAACCTTTGATCAAATCACTCTTTAACATTGTTAACCCTTGTGTGTGTGTAATCTCTCCCAGTCATTTAATCTTTAACCCCAACTATTATCTTGATAAATCTACACTGCACTGCATCCTTACTGACTGTACAGGAGTGTGTACAGCCCAACTTATACCCACTGGCATCTGAATATTGTACTGGTCTTCCCACAGTCAGGGTGGGTCCTCTGTTGCCTGTTCTGAATAGGTTCTTACCTGAAGCGAATGGATGATCTGATTTAGGTAATTTCCACAAGGATTGGAATTTTGAATCGCATCAAGATAGATAAGTCGCCGGGACCGGATGGGATGTACCCCAGGTTACTGTGGGAGGTGAGGGAAGAGATTGCAGAGCCTCTGGCGATAATCTTTGCGTCATCGATGGAGATGGGAGAGGTTCCGGAGGATTGGAGGATTGCGGATGTGGTTCCTATATTCAAGAAAGGGAATAGGGATAGCCCAGGAAATTAGCGACCGGTGAGTTAACCTCAGTGGTTGGTAAGTTGATGGAGAAGATCCTGAGGGACAGGATTTATGAACATTTAGAGAAGTTTAGTATGCTCAAAAGTCGTCAGCACGGCTTTGTCAAAGGCAAATCGTGCCTTACGAGCCTGGTGGAGTTCTTTGAAAATGTGACTAAACACATTGACGAAGGAAAAGCGGTAGATGTGGTTTACATGGACTTCAGCAAGTCGTTCGATAAGGTCCCCCATGCAAGACTTCTCGAGAAAGTGAGAGGGCATGGGATCCAAGGGGCTGTTGCCTTCTGGATCCAGAACTGGTTTGCCTGTAGAAGGCAGAGAGTGGTTGTAAATGGGTCTTTTTCTGAATGGAGGTCGGTCACCAGTGGAGTGCCCCAGGGATCTGTTCTGGGGCCCTTGCTGTTTGTCATTTTCATAAATGACCTGGATGAGGAAGTGGAGGGATGGGTTGGTAAGTTTGCCGACGACACGAAGGTTGGTGGTGTTGTGGATAGGTTGGAGGGATGTCAGAAGCTGCAGCGTGACATAGATAGGATGCAAGACTGGGCGGAGAAGTGGCAGATGGGCCTCAACCCGGATAAATGTGTAGTGGTCCATTTTGGCAGGTCAAATGGGATGAAGGAGTATAATATCAAGGGTAAGACTCTTAGCAGTGTAGAGGATCAGAAGGACCTTGGGGTCCGGGTCCATAGGACTCTTAAATCGGCCTCGCAGGTGGAGGAGGTGGTTAAGAAGGCATACTGGCCTTCATCAACTGAGGGATTGAGTTTAGGAGTCGGGAGATAATGATGCAGCTTTATAAGACCCTCGTCAGACCCCACTTGGAGTACTGTGCTCAGTTCTGGTCGCCTCATTACAGGAGGGATGTGGAAATGATTGAAAGTGTGCAGAGAAGATTTACAAGGATGTTGCCTGGATTGGTTGGCATCCTTTATGAGGATAGGCTGAGGGAGCTCGGTCTTTTCTCCTTGGAGAGACGAAGGATGAGAGGTGGCCTGATAGAGGTGTACAAGATGTTGAGAGGTATAGATCGGGTGGATTCTCGGAGGCTTTTTCCCAGGGCTCAAATGGCTGCTACGAGAGGACACAGGTTTAAGGTGCCAGGGAGCAGGTACAGAGGAGATGTCAGGGGTAAGGGTTTCACTCAGAGGGTGGTGGGTGAATGGAATCGGCTGCCGTCAGTGGTGGTGGAGGCAAACTCGATAGGGTCATTTAAGAGACTTCTGGATGAGTACATGGGACTTAATAGGATTGTGGGTTATAGGTAAGCCTATATATAAGCCTAGGTAGGTAGGGACATGACCGGCGCAACTTGTGGGCCGAAGGGCCTGTTTGTGCTGTATTTTTTCTATGTTCTATGTTCTATGATTCTGAAGTGGCAGCAGCTGGATAGGGAGTGATAACGGGCTGGTGATTTCAGCTCGGAAATGTTGTTCCAGCCCCCCATTGCCCCCTCCCCCCCTCATTGCCCCCTCCCCCTCTCCACCCTCAGGTTCCTCCTCCCTCGCTGCAGACATAGGGGCGGGAGCAGGATTGATTGTGAAGCACGCCATGACCAAACAGTCTACTGAAATTCAGGGGGGAATATTCCCGTGCCGCCTGCCATGGGAATCGTCGTGGGCGGGGGGTGGGGGGGGGGACTATGTTGACCTTGGGTGGGATTTTCCGGTTCTGGGGCAAGCGCGGCCAGAAAATCCCGCCCTATGATCTGGGTGTGAGAGTGGGCACCCCTCCCAGGAACAGTTAGAATCATAGAATCCTACAATGCAGAAGGAGGCCATTTGGCCCATCAAGTCTGCACAGACCACAATCCCACCCAGGCCCTTTCCCCATAACCCCAGGCATGTACCCTAGCTCGTCCCCCTGACACTAAGGGGCAATTTAGCACGGCCAATCCACCTAACCCTCACATCTTTGGAGTGTGGGAGGAAACCGGAACACCCGGAGGAAACCCACGGAGACACAGGGAGAATGTGCAGAGAAGCCGGGAATCGAACCTGGGTCCCTGGCACTGTGGGGCAGCAGTGCTAACCACTGTGCCACCATGCTAGAACTCTAGCACCCATGAACTCACTCCCACCATGAATTCAAGATAGGCACGGAAAGGGTGTCAAAGAGGCGTCAGAGAAATGGCCAGAGGATAAAGTGTTTTCTTTAAATGAGTTGAATTGGCAAAATGTTTGCTCCTGTCCAACAAATAATAAAATCAGCTGACATATCGTCCCTTAATAAGTCAGACTTGTTAATGTATGGACTTTAAAAAAAAACACATTCATAAGCTTCCAGCAACGCAGTCATTAATTTGTCAGTTACATTGTTTTATGCATTGCGATGCTGTGAAAAACGACACTTCAAACCACACTGGAGTAGCAATGAACAGGGCAATCCTTCAAACAGTTGGCAAGGTTACCGAGTCCAGCAAAGCAGAGGTTTGTGACGAGGGATGTCAGTCTCAGCATGTGGTGCGTTAATCAATGCATACGTTTTTTTTTAAGAAGAACAATCTCCAACGTAAACAGCCTAATAAATCTAAAATTGTAATATGAAATCGGCTGCACATTGCGGCCAGATCGGCACTGAGAGGCTATGAAACTGTTCCAGTTCGATAACTTTCCAATTTATCAAAAGGAATTAACCGTGCACTCACAATTCTGCAGAGCCGGTATATATTTTTTTGAATTAGTATAGTCCACGTCCAGGACCTGATCAAAGTGGCGGTGGACGTTTGGCGATAATTGGGTTTGATTCCAGTTGATGCAATGTTAAATGGAGAAAGATCTTCCTGAATCACAAACCTTAACTTTGCTTTCTCCCGCACTCTTTCATATATAATATAATCTGAAGTGGAGGACAATTCAACAGGAATTTAAACAGAACAATTCCGTCAAGGCTAATGTCGGGACGACTGATCATCGGGAAGAGGTGGTTGGATTCTGAAATAATTTTTTATTTGCATTTGCCTTTCTGGTTTTCTGTGCCCCTCACTGCTTAATATTTAATTACTGGAGTGTTTGAGATGAAGCTACATTTGTGTAAGACTTTGTCATCCCAATGGTACATCTCACACTGTCCTGCACACGACAGATTACTTTCTGGAATGCTGAGATTGTTACGAACACACCAAGTCCGGACAAGAAGGGCAAATTCGGCCCCTCAAGTCATTTACCGAATGTTAGCTGTATACTAGCAATGTTCAACAAAATGGAGGGGAAGGGCATTAATTGGGGTTTCACTTGAGTACATCTGCGTGCAGTTTGCACATTCTCCCCGTGTCTGCATGGGTTTCTTCCGGGTGCTCCGATTTCCTTCCACAGTCCAAAAATGTGTGAGTTAGGTTGATTGACCATGGTAAATTGCCCTTTAGTATCAGGGAGATTAGCAGGGTAAATCTGTCAGGTTACAGGAATAGGATCTGGGTGGGATTGTGATCGGTGCAGACTCGATGGTCCGAATGGCCTCCTTCTGCCCCGTAGGGATTCTATGATTCTATGTGCAGGTTAGGTGGATTGGCCTTGATAAATTGCCCCTTAGTATCCCAAGATGTCATAGAACCATAGAATCCTGACCGTGTAAAAGGAGGCCATTCAGCCCATCGAGCC
Source organism: Mustelus asterias (assembly GCF_964213995.1). Taxonomy (NCBI): domain Eukaryota; kingdom Metazoa; phylum Chordata; class Chondrichthyes; order Carcharhiniformes; family Triakidae; genus Mustelus; species Mustelus asterias. The sequence goes on along the minus strand of NC_135812.1, from coordinate 107,714,654 downwards.
TGCACTGACAACTATCCCACTCAGGCTCTATCACCCAACCCCATGTATTTACCCTGCTCATCTGACGCTAAGGGGCAATTTTAGCATGGCCAATCCACCTAACCCGCTCATCTTTGAACTGTGGGAGGAAACCGGAGCACCCGGAGGAAACCCCACGCAGACACGGGGAGAATGTGCAGACTCCACACAGAGAGTGACCCGAGGCCGGAATTGAACCCGGGTCCCTGGCGATACGTGAGGCAGCCGTGCTCACCAGGGTGCCACCATGCTGCCTGTGTAGGCTAGGGGGATTAGCGGAATAAATGTGTACGGTTACAGGGATAGAGCAAGGGATGGACCTTGGTAGGATGCTCTGTCGGAGAGTCGGTGCAAACCTGATGGGCTGAATGGCCTCCTTCTGCACTGTGACATAAAGAGACAGTTCACCCCTCAGTTTACTTGATTTATTTGATTTGGTTGTTGTGCTCAAAAGAATACAATTATACAAACCGCCGCCTGGCGCAGCGGGAGATCCCCAGTGGGGGCGGGGGGGCTCTCTATGTGGGAGTCCCCCCTCTTTCTATCGGGGATCAGGTGTGGAGGGGGTGGCATTCAGCCATGCCACCCAATCATAGGTTAGGGAGGTTCACAGACTCTGCAGCCGAATGTGTATTTTGAGGCCCAGGGAAGCGTGTGTTCCACATTGCTGTGGATTGTCTGAGATTGCAGCCCCTTGTTAGTTATTTTATGGGGCTGTTCCCACACTCCGAATCTTTGGTCACCTGGTCTGGAGGGGGCGGAGAAGGGGGGAGGGCCCCTTGGCAGTGGGCTCCTGGCCTGGCCAAGCTGGTCGGGCAGCGGCCAGTCGGGGGTGTGATCTGAGCTGACGGTCTGCCCCGTGCCACGGTCACAGCCCGGTGGCCTGGAGAGGGAGCATGCGGTGTCCAGCAACACACTTCGGGCCTTCTGAACTGGTGGTCACCATGGGGCCTGGAGTACATCGCCACCCCCGGCAAGAGGGGTGGCACGGTGGCACAGTGGTTAGCACTGCTGCTTCATAACGCCAGAGACCTGGGTTCAATTCCCAGCTTGGGTCACTGTCTGTGTGGAGTTTGCACATTCTCCCAGTGTCTGCGTGGGTTTCCTCCGGGTGCTCCGGTTTCCTCCCACACTCCAAAGATGTGCGGGTTAGGTGGATTGGCTGTGCTAAATTGCCCCTTAGTGTCAGGGGGACTAGCTGGGGTAAATGCATGGGGTTATGGGGGTAAGGCCTGGGTGGAATTGTTGTAGGTACAGACTTGATGGGCCGAATGGCCTCCTTCCGCACTGTAGGGATTCTATGATTCTAAGATATTTTGGTCTTATTAATCAAGTTTCCTTTGATGTTTTGTTTTAGTTACAATGCCCCACTAGGGGCTGTCACCCCACCACCCGCCTCTCATTCCTGTTCAGTTTATTGATTTTTGTTACATTAAAATAGCATAAAGAGACACTCACTGAAATTGGGGTTGAGTTAGGAAGTAGATGCTTGTACTGTTTCACACCGTAAATAAATATTAGGCTGATTACCAACTGAGTGTGGGTACAAGGGCTGTGCCAGCCATGAAGCCAATGACCATCTCCAAGGAGCCATAGGAATTACAGTGAGGAAGGGGCCATTCAGTCCCTCATGTCTGTGCCAGTGCTGGCTTTTCACCTGGAAATATCCAGCTGAAATCCAATGGGAAGTTAAGGGGAATGGGGCAGGAGGGCTGATTGTCAAATTGCATTCTGCTTCTTATTGGGTCCTCATTTTCCCTCCTTTTCAAAAGCAGCTATTCACATTCTGTCATTCACACCTCCTCTCGACACAGCTCCTGTTTCTTCACTTGTTCCATTACCCGGCACCACCAATGCTATCGTCATTTAATCTTTCCTTCTCTTCATCCCATCACAAGAGCTTCTTCCCTTTTCGATCTTCCCTCACCTTCCCTCCTTCCACTTGTTCTAAACCTGAAGCATTCAGAGGAATTTTCTGGTCGCTCAGGTGAGTGAGAGTACCCGGTCCCGTTGCAGTGAGCGGAGATCTGGCTGGGTGCCAGGTTCTCCGTCCTCGCTCGCAGTGGTGGCGGGGTAAGAACGGCCAGAAAGATCCAGCCATTAACCCTGATTCGCTCACCACCAGAGTTGCCTGAGCTGCTGAGTATTTCCAGCACTCTCTGTCTCTATCTCAGACGGTGAGGGGCTGGTCAAACCTGAGACGGTGACTGGGGAGGGAGCAGGAACTGGGGGTGAGAATATCGAGATGGTGCTGTGGTTTTTTAAAAAGTTTCTTTCTTAGTCAGAAGTAAGGCTTACATTAACACTGCAATGAAGCTACTGTGAAATTCCCCTTGTCGCCACACTCCAGTGCTTGTTCGGGCCAATGCGCCTGACCCAGCATGTCTTTCAGACGGTGGGAGGAAACCGGAACACCCGGAGGAAACCCATGCAGACACGGGGAGAATGCGCAAACTCCACACAGCCGGGAATCGACCCCGAGTCCCTGGCGCTGTGAGGCAGCAATGCTAACCACTGTGCCACCGCGCCGCCCAGTTCATTGAGGTATTTCAGTGTCATTGCAGAAAAAACAATTTCTATCCTGCACCTTTGACATAATAAAATACCCCAAGACATTTCACAGGGGCACCAGAGGGAGATATTGGGGATGATTCTCCCATCCCACTGCGTGATTTCTTCAGTACACAGGCCAGGGGAATCGCGTGTTGGCCGATTCGCAGGATTCCTGCGTCGTGCTTGGGTCTCCCAGGCCCAGATTGCTGGCAGGGTCTATGTGGCGCCAGAAATCAGCTGGGAGGTGAGGGCAGCATTTAAATAGTATTTAGCATAATATTTAAATGTATTTAGCGGGACAGGGACTGAAGTCTCCAGGAGGGATTACACTAGCTCCTCATTTGCGGAGATCTAGTGGGACGATCCTGCTGGAGTGAAGGGGCAGCAATTGGGGCCCCCCAGCGGGTCGGGCGGTGGGTCGGATGGTGCCCCCTGGGCATGGGCACCCTGGTAGTGCCAGCCTGTGCCCCTGGCACTGCCCAAGGGGCAAAGTGCTCATGCCCAGGGGGCACCCTGGCACTGTCCACCATGGGGCAGTGCCAAGGGGGTGGGCACTTTGGGAGGGGGCAGGGCATAGGGGGTGGTGTCTAGGAGTGATCGATGGGGGTCCTGCTGTCACTCTACATTGGGATCCAGTTGGGGTTGGAGGGAGGCCATTGATTGGGGCGGGCTGGGTGGGGGGTCAGCGGTGGGGGGGGGGGGTGGTGTCCTCCTGTTGTGGGGGGATCGTCACTGCTGAGGGGGGGGCCTGGAGATCAGGGCGGGCTGGGATGCGGAAGGGTTTGAAGTTGGACGGGGGGCCGCGATCGAGCTGGCCAGCAAACAGGAGGCTGACAGTTCAGGACCACTGTGCAGAGGGATGCTGGTTTCACCCTCTCCAGCGGGAATTACCCCCTCCCCCCCGAAATCTAATGATATTTGCGCTGGTGGCCTCTGCAGCGTGTAGAGTGTGGGAGATTCGAGTGTGAACACCCACTGAAAAAGACAGCGTGAATTACTCCAGTTTTCCCGCTAATTCGACACTTACAACTGTTTTGGGAGAATTCCACCCATTTGGTCTGGTAACCAAACTCTTGGTCAAAGGAGTTGGTTTTTAAGGAATGTCTTAAAGGAGAAATGTGAGGGATAAATGGAGAGAATTCCAGAACTTAGGGCCAAGGCAAATGAAAACACGACCACCATTGGTGAGCAATTAAAATTGGGGATGTGCAAGAATCCAGAATTAGAAACCTGATTGTTGCAGGGCCAACGGGATTAGAGAAAGGTGGAGCCACGGAGGGATTTAAAAAGGATGATGAGAATTTTAAAATCAATCATTGCTGGATCAGGAGCCAGTGCGGTAAGCACATCGGGGTGGAGGGGAATGGAAGTCACTACAAGGTAAAGCATTGGTTTCAGTTGGGGGACACTTGACGGGGGAGAAAATCCTGTGTAGTAAACCTCCTTATCAAACGTTGCAAACTGCTTTATCCAGTGGCACACACAGAATCCAAACCCCCTTTCAAACAACCACAACTTACTGTAAAATAACAGATAGCGTCCTGGGAGTGATTTACGGTGTGTAATTTAATCCAGAGCGTGAGGAAGGGGGTTTACAGACATCTATCAAGTGAATTATCACCAGGTAGTGGGCTCCGAGCTATCAATTATTCAATCGAATGTGCTTCCGGATATTACCAAGTGTTCACAGAGTGTGGACAGATGAAGTTTGCCTGCAGTGGCAGTAGGGAAGCTGCCTCAGTCTGTCAGAGATATGATTATTGTTCAGTAATAAGCGACTGAAAAATGAGTATGGGCAAACATCACACTGCGTCACCAAAAGAAAGATTAAAACCACAAGGTATTTTCAAGGCTACACTTACCAGTAAGTGTAGCCTTGAAAGGCTTCAGTTTCCTGGATGGCTCAGGGGGTAGGAGACACTGCCCAATGTGTTGCTGAGACATTTTTTGATTTGATTTGATTTATTATTGTCACATGTATTAACATGCAGTGAAAAGTATTGTTTCTTGCGCACTATACAGACAAAACATACTGTTCATAGAGAAGGAAAGGAGAGAGTGCAGAATGTAGTGTTACAGTCATAGTTAGGGTGTAGAGAAAGATCAACTTAACGCGAGGTAAGTCCATTCAAAAGTCTGATGGCAGCAGGGAAGAAGCTGTTCCTGAGTCGGTTGGTACGTGACCTCAGACTTTTGTATCTTTTTCCCGAAGGAAGAAGATGGAAGAGAGAATGTCCGGGGTGCGTGGGGTCCTTAATTATGCTGGCTGCTTTGCCGAGGCAGCGGGAAGTGTAGACAACGTCAATGGATAGGAGGCTGGTTTGTGTGATGGATTGGGCTACATTCACAACCTTTTGTAGTTCCTTGTGGTCTTGGGCAGAGCAGGAGCCATACCAAGCTGTGATACAACCAGAAAGAATGCTTTCTATGGTGCATCTGTAAAAGTTGGTGAGAGTTGTAGCGGACATGCCAAATTTCCTTAGTCTTCTGAGAAAGTAGAGGCGTTGGTGGGGCTTTCTTAACTATAGTGTCGGCACGGGGGGACCAGGACAGGTTGTTGGTGACCTGGACACCTAAAAACTTGAAGCTCTCGACCCTTTCTACTTCGTCCCCGTTGATGTAGACAGGGGCATGTTCTCCTTTACGCTTCCTGAAGTCGATGACAATCTCCTTTGTTTTGTTGACATTGAGGGAGAGATTATTGTTGCCGCACCAGTTCACCAGATTCTCTATCTCTATCTGTATGGACAACTCCTCACTGCTCCACCTCCAAATCATAGTGAATGTGTCCATTGTTCCACGATAAGGTCACAACCTATCGGAGTAATTCAGTGCATAAATGAGCTTTAATGACACTTGAAGTATAAGGTGGGTGTTTTAACAAGAAAATTAGGCTGAACAGTTGGCTGATGTTAAGTAAGTATAATCTGAGGGAAAAAAAACATCTACACTTGTTGGGGAGGGAGATCAAAATTCAGGGTCATAAATATCTGGTAGCCACCTTTAATCAGATAGTGAGAATGTGCAACTCACGACCATGGGGGAGGTGATTGGGGCCAATAGCATCAGTGGCACAGTGGTTAGCACTGCTGCCTCACAGCGCCAGGGACCCGGGTTCGATTCCCGGTTTGGGTCACTCTCTGTGTGGAGCTTGCACATTCACCCCATCTGTATGGGTTTCTTCCGGGTGCTCCGGTTTCCTCCCACACTCCAAAGATGTGCGGGTTAGGTGAATTGGCCAAGGTAAATGTGTGGGGATAGGGCGAGGGTTGTGCCAGGAAAAGATGCGCTGTCGGAAAGTAGGTGCAGACTCAATGGGCCAAATGGCCTCCTTCTGCACGGTGGGGATTCTATGGATTCCATATCTGAGGGGAAGTTGGATAGACACATGAGGGAGAAAGGAATATAGGGATATACTGATAGTGTGAGATGAAGGGGGGGTGGGAGGAGGAACAGAAAGATGGAACAGAAAGATCAGCGCTGTGGGCTCGGTGGGTCGTTTCCCTGCTGTAAATACAAGTGTTGTGTTTTCAGAAATGTTAATCAATTCAAAAACATTAATAATGGAGCTGATATGAACTTTTGAACATTCACATGGTCAAGCTTTCAACTCCCATCCAGCCTGGGGCCAGGTTTCACCACAACAGAGGGACTCTCCATCATGGCAAAACCTCCAGAAATCATAGAATCCCTCCAGTGCAGAAAGAGGCCATTCAGCCCATCAAGCCTGCACCGACAATAATCTCCCCCCCCCCCAGGTCCTATCCCCATAACCGCACCGCTAATCCCCCTGACAATAAGGGGCAATTTAGAATGGCCAATCAATCGAACCCGCACATATTTGGATGGTGGGAGGAAACCGGAGCACCCGGAGGAAACCCACGCAGGCACGGGGAGAACGTGCAGACTCCACACAGACAGTGACCCGAGGCCGGAATTGAACCTGGGTCCCTGGCGCTGTGAGGCAGCAGTGCTAACCACTGTGCCACCATGAAGATTAAGAGATCTCCTCTTAGTCTTCCCTTCTCCAAGGAAAACAATCCTAACTTCTTCAATCTACCTTTGGACGAACATTGGAGAACATTCAAAGTCCCGCCCCAAACATGTGTGTATGCATGTTCTATTCTTGTGGGGTGAGGCCAGGGTTCATGCATGTACCATGGAGGCTTCTGGCCATTTAAATCACCAGCTGCCTCCATTGAAGTGGGATTTTCGCCGGCCAGAAATGTGAATCCCAGAGTGCAGCTCAGAGCAGGGAAGACCTGGCCTCAACTTGGTGAATTTGCTTGGACAGCCAGCATACCCTTTTGGGAAAGGTAATTAACCCGTTGTAATTGTTAAAAGTAAACATGATTGTGCGTAAAAAAGTATATAAACTCATTGGAGCTGTCAAGGAACTGTCAATGGATACTAGGTGAGTTGGCATGGAGTGGGTCAGTGCAAAGGGCGGGGACCATAGGGGCTATAAAAGGGCATGGGTTGGCACAGAATGTATGAGGGGCATGGGCAGTTGTAGAGGAATCTAAGTTGGCAACGGTTGGCATGTATGAGGAGTGATTTGGGGCGTGAGGGGCTGGAACTTTGTTTTTGCTTTATTCCTTTTTAATTTATTTCAGTACAATGTTGGAGCAGAGAAGCAGGCCTTCTGTCCAGCCCTCCTCTGTACCCGGCAGCCTCCGCACTAATTCCGGGGATGGCAGGCTCGACTCCCAATCCAACGCCCACCCCACTTCTTCCCCTTCCCTCTTCCCCACCATCTCAAATAAAAAGCTGACCCGTGGGTAACCATTTCACAGAACTGGAAATCCTGCCACCTCTTCACACTGGGCCTGGGTGCAGGTATCTGGGTGTGGGTGCAGGTATCTGGGTGTGGGTGCAGGTATCTGGGTGTGGGTGCAGGTATCTGGGCCTGGGTGCAGGTATCTGGGCCTGGGTGCAGGTATCTGGGCCTGGGTGCAGGTATCTGGGCCTGGGTGCAGGTATCTGGGCGTGGGTGCAGGTATCTGGGTGTGGGTGCAGGTATCTGGGTGTGGGTGCAGGTATCTGGGTGTGGGTGCAGGTATCTGGGCCTGGGTGCAGGTATCTGGGTGTGGGTGCAGGTATCTGGGTGTGGGTGCAGGTATCTGGGTGTGGGTGTTTTTCAATTCTTCAAACTGTTGCCCTTTTGCAATGGAGTTCAGTCATGTTGTGAAATGGTTAATAACATTTCCTCTCCCCCCCCGATTGTCTGTCAGAAGACAAGGACAGTGTGGTAACTACGCTGCACAGTTATGGTCATGCCATATACCTGCTAACCTCACTCAGAAGGTGGACACTTTGCTTTGAAAATGCAGCCGGGGATATTGAGCATTACCTTCCGTCTCGGAGAGTCAGCTGACCCTGTTTGTGGTTTCTGCAGAGAGAGGGGCAAGCTTCCTGTCTGGACACGTCGATGGAGAGGCTTGCTGATGAACATTCAAACATTGCCAACCATTTAGCCCTGCTTGGGTCTGAACTCCTGACCTTGGCAGTGGGAGGCTGAAGAGTCTTGAACTCCAGAGAGTTCCATATTCTTGGGCTTTCTTTTATTTATTAATGATAAAGATCATCATTGCCTTCTTCATTGTGTTTCTGTCACAATCTCGATTTCTCTCTCTCTCTCTTCACAGAATCCCCACAGAGCAGAAGGAGGCCATTTGGCCCATCGAGTCTGCACCGACCCTCTGAAAGAGTATCTTACCCAGGATCAACCCCCCACCTCCCCCATCAGCTCCATAACCCCGCGCATTTAGCATGGCCAATCCACCTAACCCGCACATCTTTGGACTGTGGGAGGAAACCGGAGCACCCGGAGGAAACCCACGCAGACACGAGGAGAATGTGCAAACTCCACACAGACAGTGACCCGAGGCAGGTATTGAACCTGGGACCCTGGCGCTATGAGACAGCAGTGCTAACCACTGTGCTACCGTTGCACGTTCTCTCTCTTGTTCTCTCTCTGTCTCCCTCACTTTCTCCCTGTCAGTTACTCTTTATCTCTCTCTCTCTCACTCTCTCTCTCTATTTCTATCCCTCTCTGTCTTTCCCTCATATTCTGTCTGTTACTCTCTCCCTCTCTCTCACTCCTCTCTCACAGTGTTTCTGTCATTTTTTTTCTCACTTTCCTTCGCTCTCTTTCAGTCTCTCCCTCTCTCTCTCCCTCACTCTCTTTCTGTTGCCCCCTCTATATTTATCTGCCTTTCCCGCCGCGGGTAATAGATTCCTGCAATGGTCTGCTCTGACCCCTCTGAGTACTGCTGGAGGATCAAAGGACACAGGTTAAGTTGAGCTGCACGTTAAAAGAACATCTTCCAGAATGGGTAAAAATGAATTTGAAATTTAATATCAGTGATAGCCTGTCCATAAATATTTAACAAATATCTAAGCTCCCTTCTCCAGGTGAGAGGATTTATTCAATAATGTCCCAATATTTGCAAATGCAGTGGAAGAGGGACTCTGGGTGGAAGCTGTGATTGATGATGTTGTGATAGGATGTACATATTAATACGGTTCAGGGAGCTATTTCAGTCAGCACTGAGCACTCGTCTGAAAGTATCCGATGAATTTTTATTATTGTATTTATCAGGTGTGGAAAGGACAGGTCACATTGTACAGTTGCAGACCTTAAAACATTCTGTTTGGGTGAAATAAGGTAACAGAGATCCTGATTGGAATATAAAAGAGCTGTGAGTAAAAGAAATAGTGAGTCATGGTGTACTGGAAATAAGGAAATGATTAGAAATAACATCTTCATGCATTGTTAATTTTTACATTGCTTTTTATGAAATGACACACAGATTAGAATATCCAAAAGAATTGGTGGGAATAATTTTTTTTTTAGCTTTTTTGTTTAAATAAAAATCCATTAAATTTAACGCCTATCAGAGAGCAAAAAAAACCATTCAGCATTTCCCCAATCGCAGGCTCCCAATTTCACACCTTGTCACAGATTGATCTGAACAGGCTACGTGTTTCTGAGCTGGGATCTGAGCATGACAAGTATGTTCCAATCAACACACCCCAATCAAATACAATTCATCCGGGGATCCACTGGGGCAGCGGGATTGGAATCCAGAATCCAGGGAATTTTGGAATGTCGTAACTAATGCATCCACTGTCTCTGCTCTCACCTCCCTTAACACCCTGGGGTGAAGGCCATCAGGTCCCGGGAACTTATCTACTTTTAAACCCTTCAGTTACTGAGTACCTTCTCCCTGGTTGTAGTAATTTCACCGAGTTCCATGGTATTAATTGCAGTTTTTGGGAGTGAATTATTATCTTTTACTGTGAGGACAGAGACAAAGTATTGGTTTAGTGCCTCTGCCATCTCCGAGTTTCCCATTATTACCCCACCATTTCCATCCTCTAAAGGGCCAACATCTACTCTCACGATTCTCTTCCTCTTTATATTCTTCTAGAAACTTCTGGTGTCAGTGTTTATGTTTTCAGCTAGCTTCCTCGCATCATCCATTTTAGCTTTTTTGATATTGTATTTAGTCATCTTTAGTTGTGTTTTGAAGTTATCCCAATCCTCCTCACTGCCACTAACTTTTGAGATATTATATGTCCTTGTTTTTGCCCTTTTGTTATCCTCGGTTTCCTTATTAAGCCACGGATGATTTTTCACCCTTTTACAATTCCTCAGAAGATGAAGGAAATTTGGCATGTCAGCTACGACTCTCACCAACTTTTACAGATGCACCATAGAAAGCACCCCTTCTGGTTGTATCACAGCTTGGTATGGCTCCTGCTCCGCCCAAGACCGCAAGGAACTACAAAAGGTCATGAATGTAGCCCAACCCATCATGCAAACCAGCCTCCCATCCATTGACTCTGTCTACACTTCCTGCTGCCTTAGAAAAGCAACCAGCATAATCAAAGACCCCACGCACCCCGGACATCCTCTCTTCCACCTTCTGTTAGGAAAAAGATACAAAAGTCTGAGGTCACGTACCAACCAACTCAAGAACAGCTTCTTCCCTGCTGCTGTCAGACTTTTGAATGGACTTAACCTTGCATTAAGTTGATCTTTCTCTACACCCTAACTATGACTGTAACACTACATTCTGCACCCTCTCCTTCCCTTCACCCCTATGTACTCTATGTATGGTATGCTTTGTCTGTATAGCGCGCAAGAAACAATACTTTTCACTGTGTACAAATACATGTGACAATAATAAATCAAATCAAACAGTGTGACAATAAACAATTGGTTGACCTGCCTTTGCTAGTATTAGTTTAGGGAGGAGTGTTGATCAGGACATCAGGAATTCTCTTGGAATAGTGCCATGGGACCCTTTGACTCCAGTTGGATCATGGGAATAGGCTCATGGAGCTTCAGGCCCATGCTCCTTTTGGGGAACAGGCGCTTCAGCAGTGCAGCACTCCCCCAGCACTGCACTCTGATGGCAGCCGAGATCAGGAGCTCCAAGCCTGACCCATAGGTTTGGAGGCTCAAATAGGATTGACAACTCTGATTGGCCATCTTCCGAGAGGGTTCATCAAATGACATCAACCACCCTGTCTTTACGTTGGTTCACGATGCAGAATGATGCCAACAGCATGGATTCAATTCCCGTACTGGCCGAGGTTATTCATGATGACCCCACCTTCTCAACCTTGCCCCACACCTGAGGTGTGGTGACCCTCAGGTTAAATCACCACCAGTCCATAGAATCCATAAAACCGATAGAATTCTTGCAGAAGGCGGCCATTTGGCCCGTCGAGTCTGCACCGACCACAATCCCACCCAGGCCCTATCCCCATAACCCCACGTATTTACCTTGCTAATCCCCCTGACACTAAGGGTCAATTTAGCATTGCCAATCAACTTAACCCACACATCTTTGGACTGTGGGAGGAAACCAGAAGACCCGGAGGAAACCCACGCAGACAGGGGGAGAACGTGAAGACTCCTCACAGATGGTGACTTGAAACCGGGATTGAATCCGGGTCCCTGGCGCTGTGAGGCAGCAGTGCTAACCACTGTGCCGCCCCAGGGTCATAGAAACCATAGAAACCCTACAGTACGGAAAGAGGCCATTCGGCCCATCGAGTCTGCACCGACCATAATCCCACACAGGCCCTACCTCCATATCCCTACATATTTACCCACTAATCCCTCTAACCTACGCATCTCAGGACACTAAGGGCAATTTTTAGCATGGCCAATCAACCTCACCCGCACATCTTTGGACTGTGGGAGGAAACCGGAGCACCCGGAGGAAACCCACGCAGACACGAGGAAAATGTGCAAACTCCACACAGACAGTCACCCAAGCCGGGAATCGAACCCAGGTCCCTGGAGCTGTGAAGCAGCAGTGCTAACCACTGTGCCACTGTGCTGCCCCAGGGTCAGCCTATGGTCATCTGGGACTGTGGCAACTTTACTTTTGACTAATTTAAAAAAGAATTCAAATAAAATGGAATAAAAAGCAGAACTTGTTTTTATGAAATGCACCTATGATTTTTTTTGTCTGACTTTTTGCCCCGAGCAGTGTTCAGGAGATCAGTTGTGAATTCCTGGAGACTCCAGGGCCAGTTTGGATAGTTGGCAGCTCTTAAAATTCAGATACGAAAGCTAAGTCTGTTTGCAGAGTCTCCTTTCTCAGAATGTTTTATGAATAAGGGGTCATCTTTAATACTTTCACTGATGATAATTCCCTATTTTAACTTGCTTTGACTAATGTGACTGTATTTTTCTGAAGTAGAATTCAGATTTCACAATATTCCCCCACAGAGTCTCAATCAACATAATTTTAGGTTTGCTTCCCACTCTCATGAGCTTTTTATTCAATCTGTAAAGTGTATTATAAAAAAATTATAGGTGCTGCAGAGCGAGTTCAAGTCTGCAATTTATTCTCGGGGTCTGTGGATATCCATTAGCAACTCACGCTCCTTTGTCTGCTTCACGGTGGTCACCCGATCCCTCGGAGTAAATTACAGAGACATTATTCGCTGCCGAAACATCCATAACGCTGTGTGCAGCGTCTGTCAGTGGATCACACCTCTCTCTGAAAGAACGGAGACCCCCGTGTGTGACATAAAACATTGCCAACAGGGAGTGTGAGGAGAGAGAGCAGCATAAATCACAGGCTTGCATTTATATAGCGCCTTTCATGAGCTCGGGGCATCCCAAAATGCTTTCTCGCCTTTTTTGAAGTGCGGTCACGGTTGCAGTGGCAGCGGCCGATCTGCGCACAGTAAGATCCCAGAGAGTGATATTCCCTGGAGCAACTGTAGAGAATGCCAACTCTGAAAGGTGGGCTTACAGAATGGTAGAGCACAGAAAGAGGCCATTCAGCCCATTGTGCCAATGCCGGCTCCTACAAAGAGTTATCCAATTGGTCCCACTCCATAACCCTGCCATTTTCTCCCCCTCCGATATTTATCCAGTTTCCTTTGGAAAGATATTTATTAAATCTGCTTCTGGCGCACGTTTAGGCATCACAACAACTTGCTGTCCAAAAAATATTTCATAGAATCCCTGCAGTGCAGAAGGAGGCCATTCAGCCCATCAAGTCTACAGCAACCACAATCCCACCAAGGCCCCATCCCCGTAACCCCACATTTTACTCTGCTAATCCCCCAACACTAGGGTCAATTTAGCATGGCCAATCAACCTAACCCGCACATCTTTGGACTGTGGGAGGAAACCAGAGCACCCGGAGGAAACCCACGCAGACACGGGGAGAATGTGCAGACTCCACACAGACAGTCAGGCCGGAATTGAACCTGGCGCTGTGAGGCAGCAGTACTAACCACTGTGCCCCCATTCCTCATCTCCCCCACACTCAGTCTTTTGTCATCACCTTCAATCTCTGTCCCTCTGGTTACCGACCCTCTTGCAAGTGTCAAAGCCCGCCATGATTTTGAATGCCTCAATTAAATCCCCTCTTAACCTTCTCTGCTCTGAGGAAAACAACCCTCGTCTCTCCAGTCTCCCCAGCCTCATCCAGGAATAAATCAGTTCCAATAATCAGTACCTCATGCATCTCAGTATTGACGGGGGGTCGGAGCGGTGGGGGGGTGCGGGGGGCGGGGGGGAGGGGACGGTATGGAGTGAAGCTTCAGTCACTGTCTCATCTCCCACTGCGATTTCTCATTCTCACTCTGCCGTGCAGTTCATTAACATTTAACTGACAGCACTGTGACTAGTCAGTCTTTATTTGTTCATAGAACCTTCCAGAATTTTCTTTCGCATTCTGGAACCTTCTTTCGCATTCTGGAACCTTCTTTCACATTCTGGAATTTTCTTTCACATTCTGGAACCTTCTTTCACATTCTGGAACTTTCTTTTGCATCTGGAACCTTCTTTAACATTCCGGAACGATCTTTCACATTCCAGAACATTCTTTCGCATTCTGGAAACTCCTTTCACATTCTGGAACATTCTTTTGCACCTGCAACCTTCTTTAACGTTCTGGAACATTCTTTCACATTCCGGAACGTTCTTTCGCATTCTGGAACCTTCTTTCACATTCCGGAACTTTCTTTCACATCCCATAACTTTCTTTCGCATCTGGAACTTTCTTTCACATTCTGTAACTTTCTCACACATTCTAGAACCTTCTTTCATGTTCTGGAACCATTTTTCACATGTTTCCTCCCTTGTTCTAGCACAGTTTTGAGTCTGGAGTCCATTGAATTTAAGTTGATTCAAGTTGTTGTTGCCTGTAAGGTTTATTAAGGTTTCTTATTATTTCTTTTTAAAGTTTATTAGGTTTAGAGTTTACGACTCTATTAAATTCCAGATAATAATATGATTACCATAAGTTTACGGCTTGAATTTTGTAATAAACTATATGAGGATGGCTTGATCTGCTGGTGAGTTTCCACTGATCCCTGAGACTCAATGCCTCGTGTTGACTTTTCACATCAGTTCTGGATGGGTCATGATGGCATTCTTATTTCTCGCAATGTTTGGAAGATATTTTGACTTGGGCCTCGAGGCTCCTTGGCAACATGTGTTGGAGCTGTCCGTTCCCTCCACAGGCCTGCTTGAAGCTGGTGGGCTGGCGATGGCGCAGAGGGAGATCCAGCCGGAAGGATGTGGAGCAGGGTTAGGGTGAGTCGTGAGGAGTGTAGAGCGGGCGAAGGGATAGGCTTTCCTTCTCCTCTTCCTGACTCCACAGGAATCCTCCCGCTGTGATGACATTGTTGTTTAGGCCACAGTGACTGTGTAAGAATTTGGGCTGCAGCTGGGGCACCTCCTGTCACACTCTGCGATGTCCCATTTCCAGAAGGAAGCTCATCTGAGCATTAGGCCGAAAACATGATTTGGTCATTGTCGCATTGCCATCTGAGTGAGCTCACTAAACAAATTGGTTGCCACATTTCCTAAATTACAACTGTGTCTGCACTTCAAAAGTACTTAAAAAAATTATTTCATGGGCTGCAGGCATCGCTGGCTGGTCAGCATTTAGTGCCCATTCCTATGCCCTTGAGAAGATGGTGATGAGTTGCCTTCTTGAACCACTGCAGTCCATGCTGTGTAGGTACACCCACAGTGCTGTTAGGGAGGGAGTTTCAGGATTTTGACCTAGTGACAGTGAAGGAACAGCTAATATATTTCCAAGTCGGCTTGGAGGGAAGTTGCAGGCAATGGTGTTCCCAGGTATCTGCTGCCTTTGTCCTTCTAGGTGGCAGAGGTCATGGGTTTGGAAGGGGCTGTTGAAGGATTTGATTTGATTTATTATTGTTACATGTATTAACATACAATGAAAAGTATTGTTCCTTGCACTCTATATAGACAAAGCATACCATTCATAGAGAAGGAAACAAGAGAGTGCAGAATGTACTGTTACAGTCATAGCTAGGGTGTAGAGAAAGATCAACTTAATGCAAGGTAAGTCCATTCAGAAGTCTGACAGCAGCAGGGAAGAAACTGTTCTTGAGTCGGTTGGTACGTGACCTCAGACTTTTGTATCTTTTTCCCGACGGAAGAAGGTTGAAGAGAGAATGTCCGGGGTCTGTGGGGTCCTTAAATATGCTGGCTGCTTTTCCAAGGCAGCGGGAAGTGTAGACAGAGTCAATGGATGGGAGGCTGGTTTGAGTGATGGATTGGGCTGCATTCACGACCTTTTGTAGTTCCTTGTGGTCTTGGGCAGAGCAGGAGCCATACCAAGCTGTGATACAAACAGAAAGAATGCTTTCTATGCTGCATCTGTAAAAGTTGATGTTGTAAAAGTTGTAAATCTGTAAAAGTTGGAGCCTTAGTGAGTTGCTGTAGTGCATTTTGTACACCAGGATTATTCAACCTTTGCACTTGGGGACCACACTTTCTTTTCACTCAATGGCCATTCAACAATTTTCAGAAAGGTAAGGTTAGGGCACAGGATTAAATATAATTTTCAAATTAAAACTGAGTTATGAATAACTAACTGAGCAAAAATAAAGCAATGTCAAATCAATAATTTGGTAATTAAAACAAGAGTAATGAATAAAAGTTACCAATAGAATGTGAGAGGGGCAGAGTCTGCTTCAGTTCCAATCCCTTAATGTTCACTCACTCACCCACCGCGCGAGTGGGTGTGATCATGTGTTGGTGTGCGAGATGAGGCTGAGTGAGAATCCTGAGACTGTGAGCGAGCCAGACACACACACACTTCCCTCACCCCCTCCCGCATTCCTTCACGCCCCTCTCTCCCGCATTCCCTCACCCCTTCTCTCCCCACTCCCTCCCTCCCATATTCCCTCACTCACTCTCTCCCCACTCTCTCCCACACCCTCCTCCCGCGTTCCCTCACCCCGTCTCTCCCATATTCCCTCACCCCCTCTCTCTCCACTCCCTCCCTCTGTCTCTCTCCCGCATTCCCTCACCCCCTCTCTCTCTCCACTCCTTCCCTCACTCTCTCCCACATTCCCTTACTGCCTCTCCACTCCCTCACTCCCTCTCCCACACTCACTCGCTCTCATTCCCTCTCTCTCTCTCTCTCTCCCACACTCACTCTCTCCCTCCCCCATCAGCACGGCACAGCAGCCTCTCCCTATTCCACGCCAATGCCTCTTTTTTGCTGCCAGCGTTGTCCACCTCCAATCACAGACCACCTCTCTCCCATACTCTCTGCTGATAGGCAGCAGATATGGGAGAGGGACGGCCTATGATTGGAGGAGCATTTTCTTTCAGAATGTACCCCTGCAGTCCCGGCATTTTGGAATCGCCCTCGGGAGGCCACACTGGGAGGCTCCGCGGACCATAAACCACTCACGGGCTGTGTGTTGAGCAAGTCTGTTGTACACGGTGCACTCAGCAGCTGCCGTTGCATCGATGGTGGAGGGAGTGGGTGTTTGTAGATGTGGTGCCAATCAAGCGGGGCTGCTTTGTCCTGGATGGTGTCGAGCTTCTTGAGTGCTGTTGGAGCCGCACCCATCCAGGCAAGTGGGGAGTATTCCATCACACTCCTGACTTGTGCCTTGTAGATGGTGGACAGACTTTGGGGAGTCAGGAGGTGAGTCACTCACCACAGGATTTTGAGCCTCTGACCTGCTGTGGCAGCCACTGTGTTTATGTGGCTGGTCCAGTTCAGTTTCTGGTCAATGGTAACTCCCAGGATTTGGCTAGTGAGGGATTCAGTGATAGTAACACCATTCAATATCTCGGGGCGATGGTTAGATCCTCTCTTGTTGGAGATGGTCATTGCCTGACACTTGTGTGATGCGAATGTTATGTACCACTTGCCTGGATATTGTCCAGGTCTTGCTGCATTTGGACATGGACTGCTTCAGTATCTGAGGAGTTGCGAATGGTGCTGAACATTATGCAATTATCAGTGAACATCCCCACTTCTGACTTTATGATGGAAGGAAGGTCATTGATGAAGCAGCTGAAGATTGTTGGGCCGAGGACACTCCCCTGAGGAACTCCTGCAGAGCTGTCCTGGAGCGGAGATGATTGACCCTCCAACCACCACAACCATCTTCCTATGTGCCGGGTATAACTCCAACCCGCAGAGAGTTTGCCCTTGATTCCCATTGGCTCCAGTTTTTCTAGGGTTCCTTGATACGGGGCAGCATGGTGGCACAGTGGTTAGCACTGCTGCCTCACAGTACCGGGGACCCAGGTTCGATTCCAGCCTTGGGTGATTGCCTGTGCGGAGTCTGCACATTCTCCCCGTGTCTGCGTGGGTTTCCTCCAGGTGCTCCGGCTGCCTCCCACACTCCAAAGATGTGCTGGTTAGGTAGATTGGCCATGATAAGTTGTCCCTTTGTGTCCCAAGATATGTAGGTTAGGGGGATTAGGGGATAAATAGATGGGGTTGCAGGGATAGGGTGGGTGTGGGCCTGGTTAGGATGTTCTCTTGGAAGGTTGGTGCAGACTCAATGGGCTGAATGGCCTCTTTCTGCACGAAAGGGATTCCTTGATGCCATAGCCGGTCAAATGCTGCCTTGATCTCAAGGGCAGTCACCCTCACCTCTGGAGAAGTATTTCATTGGCTGCAAAACACTTCGGGATATTGTGAGGTTGTACAAATGCAATCTTTCTTTAAAGGTGCTATATAAATGCAGGTTGTTATTGTAGTGATGCCCTGGTGAAGCAGGAGTTTGGGGTCGGGGTGGGAGAATTCTTTACCCGGGATCTTCCAGGACAGGGAAGTTGCTGGCGCAGAGGTTTCCTGTAGTGACGAGACACGGAGTGAAGCTCCCTCACACACTGACCTTCCAGAGAATGTGACACCAAACACACCCCCCACTTCCCCTTGTAAGCACCGAGATTCAGATATCCATGTGTGGATTGGCAATGTCAGGATCCATGGCGAATCAATTTGCTTTATACAATAGAGGGGTTGCTATGACACATCCTTAACACAGGAGTCGACAGTGCTTTATCCACCCTCCAGCTCTCACTGAGTGAAACAGAACCACCGCAATCCTTCAGGCAGCTTTAATATATTCTTGTCTTCTCCCCTTTCATCTGCTTCATGAGAGGCTCCTTTTTAATATCAAACATAACTTCCTGTAACAGCAATCACTGCTTTGCAGTTTGAGTGGGGCATAAGATAAACTGATTATAATTCAGTGCCAGTTTTCTATTAAGAGATGAATTGTCACGGTTTTTTAAGCTGTGTTCTCCCTTTCTGCAGCCTCTCTCCCCACTCTCACACAATCCAATTTCTCTCCCACCTCTCTCTCTTTCTGCTACAGCAGAGCCACAGAATGTCCCCCTCCCCACCTCCACCCCCAACCCCACCCTCCCCACATTCCCATCCCCACCCTCTCTCTAACCTCACCATCCCCCCCCCTGCCCATTCCCACCCCCGCCCCCTTCCCACCCATTCCCCCTCCCTGCCCTCTCCCCACCCCTGCCCTGTCCCCACCCCTGCCCTCTCCCCACCCTCTCCCCCCCTCCCCATCCTCACCCTCTCCCCAACCCCACCCTCTCCCTGCCCTCCCCCTGCCCTCTCCCCACCCCCACCCTCTCCCCACCCCCACCCTCTCCCCGCCCTCTCCCCATCCTCACCCTCTCCCCACCCCACCCTCTCCCCAACCCCACCCTCTCCCCACCCTCTCCCCCTCCCCATCCTCACCCTCTCTCCAACCCCACCCTCTCCCTGCCCTCTCCCCACCCCCACCCTCTCCCCGCTCTCTCCCCGCCCTCTCCCCATCCTCACCCTCTCCCCACCCACACCCTCTCCCCACTCTCTCCCCCTCCCCATCCTCACCCTCTCTCCAACCCCACCCTCTCCCTGCCCTCTCCCCAGCCTCTCCCCACCCCCACCGTCTCCCCACCCCCACCGTCTCCCTGCCCTCTCCCCCTCCCCATCCTCACCCTCTCCCCACCCCACCCTCTCCCCACTCCTACCCTCTCCCCGCCCTCTCCCCCTCCCCATCCTCACCCTCTCTCCAACCCCACCCTCTCCCTACCCTCTCCCCACCCCCACCTTCTCCCAGCCTCTCCCCACCCCCACCCTCTCCCACCCTCTCCCCGCCCTCTCTCCCTTCCCCATCCCTACCCTCTCCCCGCCCTCCCCCTACCCGGACCCTGCCCTTTCCCCCCCACCCCATCCCCACCCCCACCCTCTCCCCGCCCTCCCCCTACCCGCACCCTGCCCTTCCCCCCCCCCCCCCACCCCACCTCCCCCCTCTCCACACGCTTGCCCCTGCTATCTTCCCCCTCTCTCCTCTCCCCCACTCTCTCCACTTGCCGGGATGGGTGCAGCTCGAACAACACTCAAGAAGTTCAACACCATCCAGGACAAAGCAGCCCATTGGATTTCACCCCTTCCACAAACATTCACTCCCTCCGGCACTGATGAACAGTGGCATGTGGACCATCTACAAGATGCACTGCAGGAACTCACCAAGGTTCCTTGGGCAGCATCTTCCAAACCCATGACTACTACCACTTAGAAGGACAAGGGCAGTAGATACATGGGAATAGCACCACTTGGAAGTTCCCCTCCAAGCCACTCACCATCCTGACTTGGAAATATATCACCGTTCCTTCACAGTCGCTGGGTCAAAATCCTGGAACTTCCTTCCAAGCAGCACTATGGATGTAGTTACACCACATGGACTGTAGTGGTTCAAGAAAGCAGCTCATCACCACCGTCTCAAGGGGCAATTAGGGATGGCAGAGATACCCACATCCTGTAAATGATTTTAAAAATCTCTCTTTAAATTATCCAGTCTCTACAACTACCTCAATCTTTCTCTCTCCCTCTGCTGTCTCCTTCCCTCTCCCAATCTCTCCTCTTGTGTCTAAAGACTGAGTGATCAAGATGCTGACTTGGAGATTAAGAGACAGAAAGACAGTTGAGAGAATGAGCATTGACACTGGGCTGGAGGGACTGGGACATGGGCACTGTTAAAATGTCCCAGGCTACAGGGATAGTGAGTTGGTGGAGATCACAGATTTAAGGAGGGAGAGACTAAGGGAGGATTTGGTATTGTCACTGGCCCAGTAATCCAGAGAGCCAGGGTAATGCTCTGGGGACCAGAGTTCGAATCTCACCACGGCAGATGGTGAAATTTGAATTCAATAAAAATCTGGAATTAAAAGTCTACTGATGACCATGAAACCATTGTTATAAAAACCCATCTGGTTCACTAATGACCTTCAGGGAAGGAAATCTGCCGTCCTTATCTGGTCTGGCTCACATGTGACTCCAGAGCCACAGCAATGTGGTTGGTTGACTCTCAAGTGTCAAGTGTCCCCTCAGGGATGGGCAATAAATGCTGACCCAGCCAGCGACATCCCATGAATAAATAAAAGATGGGTAGGGAGCTAAAGATTTGAACAAGAATGAAGACCAGTTCTCTGAGGTGTTGTAATGTGAATGACGTTTGGAGAGGAGCAGGTTGATGGATATAAAAACCGAGGTGTGACTGAGGAGACAGAGCACGGTATTTATGGATGGCTTCTGATTAATGATGGGTTGAACCGGACAGGACGGTGTATTTTATTATTTATTTATTCATTAGTGTCACAAGTAGGCTTACATTAACACTGCAATGAGGTTACTGTGAAAATCCCCTAGTTGCCACACTCCGGCGCCTGTTCGGGTACACTGAGGGAGAATGTAGCATGGCCAATGCACCAAATCAGCACGTCTTTCAGACTGTGGGAAGGAACCGGAGCACCCGGAGGAAACCCACGCAGACACGGGGAGAACATGCAGACTCCACACAGACAGTGACCCAAGCTGGGAACCGAACCCAGGTCCCTGGCGCTGTGAGTCAGCAGTGCTAACCACTGTGCCAATGTGCAGGCAGTATGAACAAAGAACAAAGAAAATTACAGCACAGGAACAGGCCCTTTGGCCCCCCCAAGCCTGCACCGACCATGCTGCCCAACTGAACTAAAACCCCCGACCCTTCCGGGGACCATATCCCTCTATTCCCATCCTATTCATGTATTTGTCAAGACGTCCCTTAAAAGTCACCATCGCATCCGCTTCCACTACCTCCCCCGGCAACGAGTTCCAGGCACCCACTACTCTCTGTGTAAAAAATCTGCCTCGTACATCTCCTTTAAACCTTGCCACTCGCACCTTAAACCTGTGCCCCCTAGTAATTGACTCTTCCACCCTGGGAAAAAGTTTCTGATTATCCACTCTGTCCATGCCTCTCATAATCTTGTAGACTTCTATCAGGTCTCCCCTCAACCTCCGTCGCTCCAGTGAGAACAAACCAAGTTTCTCCAACCTCTCCTCATAGCTAATGCCCTCCATACCAGGCAATATCCTGGTAAATCTTTTCTGTATCCTCTCCAAAGCCTCCACATCCTTCTGGTGGTGTGGCGACCAGAATTGAACTCTATATTCCAAGTGCGGCCTAACTAAGGTTCTATAAAGCTGCAACATGACTTGCCAATTTTTAAACTCAATACCCCGGCCGATGAAGGCAAGCATGCCGCATGCCTTCTTGACTACCTTCTCCACCTGCATTGCCACTTTCAGTGACCTCTGTACCTGTACACCCAGATCCCTTTGCTTATCAATACTCTTAAGGGCTCTGCTATTTACTGTATATTTCCTATCTGTATTAGACCTTCCAAAATACATTACCTCACATTTGTCCGGATTAAACTCCATCTGCCATCTCTCCGCCCAAGTCTCCAACTGATCTATATCCTGCTGTATCCTCTGATGGTCCTCATCGCTATCCGCAAATCCACCAACCTTTGTGTCGTCCGCAAACTTACTAATCAATCCAGTTACATGTTCCTCCAAATCATTTATATATATTACAAACAGCAAAGGTCTCAGCACTGATCCCTGAGGAACACCACTTGTCACAGCCCTCCATTCAGAAACGCACCCTTCCACAGCTACCCTCTGTCTTCTTTGACCGAGCCAGTTTTGTATCCACCTTGCCAGCTCACCTCTGATCCCATGCGACTTCACCTTCTGCACCAGTCTGCCATGAGGGACCTTGTGACTCACCTGAAGAAGGGGCTTGGGGCTCCGAAAGCTTGTGTGGCTTTTGCTACCAAATAAACCTGTTGGACTTTAACCTGGTGTTGTTAAACTTCTTACTGTGTTTACCCCAGTCCAATGCCGGCATCTCCACATCATGACCTCCCCTGTAGCCAGTGAGGATACAAAGATTTCTCTCAAGGCCTCAGCAATTTCCTCCCTTGCCTCTCTCAGTATTCTGGGGTATATCCCATCAGGCCCTGGGGACTTGTCTACCTTAATGTTTCTCAAGAACCCCAATACCACCTCCTCTTTGATCTCAACATGACTTAAACTATCTACACATCCTTTCCCAGACTCATCATCCACCAAGTCCTTCTCTTTGGTGAATACTGACGCAAAGTACTCATTTAATACTTCACCCATGAAGGGTTAATGTTAAATATGTGAATATATACAGTCTACATTATCAATGATGTAAGATCACATGACAAGAGAACATTGAGAGAGATAGTTCTATATAGAAAAAGATCATCATAGAATGGCCTAACTACCAATATGATCAGGAAGGAGAGTGAACATGGAGAATTTGAATCCTACGCAACCTCTGAGGGACATGAGAACAAGGTCAGGGAGATTGGTGGAACCACCACAACACTTATCACCGTGAACCACAGATTAAGGCAGAGAATTCACTGGGAGATGTAGGATAATATATATATATATCTATTGGAGTTGGATACATGAAGGGAGATGTATAAAGAGCTAATGTTAGATATGTAAATATATAGTCTACATCATCCGATAACATGACAACAGAGCACAGAGAGAAATAGTTCTCTGTTGAGTCTCATGCTAGTGTATTGTACATAATTGGTATTATGTTCAATAAATGGGAGAGTTTACCAATAGCCTTGCTTCCAGCAATAAGTGCCAACCCCATCGAAGCCCCACAACAATAATAGCAGAGAGGAGATGAGATTTTTCCACCAAAGTCAATGGATGGTTTATCAGCAGCCAATTCTTCCCAATGTAGCCAAGAAATATTTCAGCCAATGGTAGCAAACCATCTCCTTATGGGTGGCAGGTTGGACTTGGTCAATGTGGCTCTGTTTACCCCTTGCCACTCTGCCATCATTACTCCCAATCCCTCTTCCTTCCAATTGATCAATCAATTACATCAATCCCGTCCCGCAAAGCCACAATATCAGGCTTGCACCAGGGTTTTCCTGCCAACAGAGACATTGGGCGGGGTTTTATGGCCTCGCTCGGGCGAGACTGGAAATTCCCACCTGAGGTCAGTAGAAATTTCCATTGTTGGATCCTCGCCTGCTCCGATTCCATGGTGGGCGAGGTGTAGAGTCCCAGCCATTGGCTCCAATAGTCTGGGTGCTAAAACTCAGAATTTATTGCCTCCATCTCTGCTGTCTTGTTGTGCACGGGAGATAATGCAGCAAATTATTTTCATGGCACGTACCAGTGTTAAATCCAGAGTGTGCTCTTAACTAAAACAGCCAATGTATTGAGTGCATTTTATGATCAAGTCCAGACTGCATTGTCACTCAATAAATTTGGAACTATCTGGATTGTCCTCATTACAAATGTCTCAAAATTTTCCGATGGAAAAGAAAAACTCAACTATCTGTTGAGAACAAGCGACCGGGACTAAGTTACTGACTGGAATCTAATTGAGGGGTTTGGGGTGGTTTATATATAGAATAACAGATACCCGGGAGTGAGTTACAGACTGGAATCTAATTGAGGGGTTTGGGGTGGTTTATATATAGAATAACAGATACCCGGGAGTGAGTTACAGACTGGAATCTAATTGAGGGGTTTGGGGTGGTTTATATATAGAATAACAGATACCCGGGAGTGAGTTACAGACTGGAATCTAATTGAGGGGTTTGGGGTGGTTTATATATAGAATAACAGATACCCGGGAGTGAGTTACAGACTGGAATCTAATTGAGGGGTTTGGGGTGGTTTATATATAGAATAACAGATACCTGGGAGTGAGTTACAGACTGGAATCTAATCGAGGGGTTCGGGTTGGTTTATAGATAGAATAACAGATACCCAGGAGGGAGTTACAGACTGGAATCTAATCGAGGGGTTTGGGGTGGTTTATATATAGAATAACAGATACCCGGGAGTGAGTTACAGACTGGAATCTAATCGAGGGGTTCGGGTTGGTTTATAGATAGAATAACAGATACCCAGGAGGGAGTTACAGACTGGAATCTAATCGAGGGGTTTGGGGTGGTTT
Organism: Mustelus asterias; assembly: GCF_964213995.1. Classification (NCBI taxonomy): domain Eukaryota; kingdom Metazoa; phylum Chordata; class Chondrichthyes; order Carcharhiniformes; family Triakidae; genus Mustelus; species Mustelus asterias. Next base: position 107,689,937 of record NC_135812.1, on the reverse strand, counting down.
ATATATAGAATAACAGATACCTGGGAGTGAGTTACAGACTGGAATCTAATTGAGGGGTTCGGGGTGGTTTATATATAGAATAACAGATACTCGGGAGTGAGTTACAGACTGGAATCTAATCGAGGGGTTCAGGGTGGTTTATATATAGAATAACAGATACCCGGGAGTGAGTTACAGACTGGAATCTAATTGAGGGGTTCGGGGTGGTTTATATATAGAATAACAGATACCCGGGAGTGAGTTACAGACTGGAATCTAATTGAGGGGTTCGGGGTGGTTTATATATAGAATAACAGATACCCGGGAGTGAGTTACAAACTGGAATCTAATCGAGGGGTTCAGGGTGGTTTATATATAGAATAACAGATACCCGGGAGTGAGTTACAGACTGGAATCTAATTGAGGGGTTCGGGGTGGTTTATATATAGAATAACAGATACCCGGGAGTGAGTTACAGACTGGAATCTAATCGAGGGGTTCGGGGTGGTTTATATATAGAATAACAGATACCCGGGAGTGAGTTACAGACTGGAATCTAATTGAGGGGTTCGGGGTGGTTTATATATAGAATAACAGATACCCAGGAGTGAGTTACAGACTGGAATCTAATCGAGGGGTTCGGGGTGGTTTATATATAGAATAACAGATACCCGGGAGTGAGTTACAGACTGGAATCTAAGTGAGGGGTTCGGGGTGGTTTATATATAGAATAACAGATACCCAGGAGGGAGTTACAGACTGGAATCTAATCGAGGCGTTCGGGGTGGTTTATATATAGAATAACAGATACCCGGGAATGAGTTACAGACTGGAATCTAATCGAGGGGTTCGGGGGGTTTATATATAAATAACAGATACCCAGGAGTGAGTTACAGACTGGAATCTAATCGAGGGGTTCGGGATGGTTTATATATAGAATAACAGATACCCGGGAGTGAGTTCCAGACTGGAATCTAATCGAGGGGTTCGGGGTGGTTTATATATAGAATAACAGATACCCAGGAGTGAGTTACAGACTGGAATCTAATCGAGGGGTTCGTGTTGGTTTATATATAGAATAACAGATACCCGGGAGTGAGTTACAGACTGGAATCTAATCGAGGGGTTCGGGGTGGTTTATATATAGAATAACAGATACCCGGGAGTGAGTTACAGACTGGAATCTAATTGAGGGGTTTGGGGTGGTTTATATATAGAATAACAGATACCCGGGAGTGAGTTACAGACTGGAATCTAATCGAGGGGTTCGGGGTGGTTTATATATAGAATAACAGATACCCGGGAGTGAGTTACAGACTGGAATCTAATCGAGGGGTTCGGGGTGGTTTATATATAGAATAACAGATACCCGGGAGTGAGTTACAGACTGGAATCTAATCGAGGGGTTCGGGGTGGTTTATATATAGAATAACAGATACCCGGGAGTGAGTTACAGACTGGAATCTAATTGAGGGGTTCGGGGTGGTTTATATATAGAATAACAGATACCCAGGAGTGAGTTACAGACTGGAATCTAATCGAGGGGTTCGGGGTGGTTTATATATAGAATAACAGATACCCGGGAGTGAGTTACAGACTGGAATCTAATTGAGGGGTTCGGGGTGGTTTATATATAGAATAACAGATACCCAGGAGGGAGTTACAGACTGGAATCTAATCGAGGCGTTCGGGGTGGTTTATATATAGAATAACAGATACCCGGGAATGAGTTACAGACTGGAATCTAATCGAGGGGTTCGGGATGGTTTATATATAGAATAACAGATACCCGGGAGTGAGTTCCAGACTGGAATCTAATCGAGGGGTTCGGGGTGGTTTATATATAGAATAACAGATACCCAGGAGTGAGTTACAGACTGGAATCTAATCGAGGGGTTCGGGTTGGTTTATATATAGAATAACAGATACCCGGGAGTGAGTTACAGACTGGAATCTAATCGAGGGGTTCGGGGTGGTTTATATATAGAATAACAGATACACGGGAGTGAGTTACGGACTGGAATCTAATTGAGGGGTTCGGGGTGGTTTATATATAGAATAACAGATACCCAGGAGTGAGTTACAGACTGGAATCTAATCGAGGGGTTCGGGGTGGTTTATATATAGAATAACAGATACCCAGGAGTGAGTTACAGTCTGTAATCTAATTGAGGGGTTCGGGGTGGTTTATATATAGAATAACAGATATCCGGGAGTCAGTGACAGACTGGAATCTAATTGAGGGGTTTGGGGTGGTTTATATATAGAATAACAGATACCGGAAGTGAGTTACAGAGTGGAATCTAATCGAGGGGTTTGGGGTGGTTTATATATAGAATAACAGATACCCGGGAGTAAGTTGCAGACTGGAATCTAATCGAGGGGTTTGGGGTGGTTTATATATAGAATAACAGATACCCGGGAGTGAGTTACAGACTGGATTCTAATCGAGGGGTTCGGGGTGGCTTATATATGGAATAATAAATACCCGGGAGTGAGTTACAGACTGGAATCTAATTGAGGGGTTCAGGGGGTTTATCTATAGAATAACAGATACCCGGGAGTGAGTTACAGACTGGAATCTAAGTGAGGGGTTCGGGGTGGTTTATATATAGAATAACAGATACCCAGGAGGGAGTTACAGACTGGAATCTAATCGAGGCGTTCGGGGTGGTTTATATATAGAATAACAGATACCCGGGAATGAGTTACAGACTGGAATCTAATCGAGCGGTTCGGGGGGTTTATATATAAATAACAGATACCCAGGAGTGAGTTACAGACTGGAATCTAATCGAGGGGTTCGGGATGGTTTATATATAGAATAACAGATACCCGGGAGTGAGTTCCAGACTGGAATCTAATCGAGGGGTTCGGGGTGGTTTATATATAGAATAACAGATACCCAGGAGTGAGTTACAGACTGGAATCTAATCGAGGGGTTCGGGTTGGTTTATATATAGAATAACAGATACCCGGGAGTGAGTTACAGACTGGAATCTAATCGAGGGGTTCGGGGTGGTTTATATATAGAATAACAGATACCCGGGAGTGAGTTACAGACTGGAATCTAATTGAGGGGTTTGGGGTGGTTTATATATAGAATAACAGATACCCGGGAGTGAGTTACAGACTGGAATCTAATCGAGGGGTTCGGGGTGGTTTATATATAGAATAACAGATACCCGGGAGTGAGTTACAGACTGGAATCTAATCGAGGGGTTCGGGGTGGTTTATATATAGAATAACAGATACCCGGGAGTGAGTTACAGACTGGAATCTAATCGAGGGGTTCGGGGTGGTTTATATACAGAATAACAGATACCCGGGAGTGAGTTACAGACTGGAATCTAATTGAGGGGTTCGGGGTGGTTTATATATAGAATAACAGATACCCAGGAGTGAGTTACAGACTGGAATCTAATCGAGGGGTTCGGGGTGGTTTATATATAGAATAACAGATACCCGGGAGTGAGTTACAGACTGGAATCTAATTGAGGGGTTCGGGGTGGTTTATATATAGAATAACAGATACCCAGGAGGGAGTTACAGACTGGAATCTAATCGAGGCGTTCGGGGTGGTTTATATATAGAATAACAGATACCCGGGAATGAGTTACAGACTGGAATCTAATCGAGGGGTTCGGGATGGTTTATATATAGAATAACAGATACCCGGGAGTGAGTTCCAGACTGGAATCTAATCGAGGGGTTCGGGGTGGTTTATATATAGAATAACAGATACCCAGGAGTGAGTTACAGACTGGAATCTAATCGAGGGGTTCGGGTTGGTTTATATATAGAATAACAGATACCCGGGAGTGAGTTACAGACTGGAATCTAATCGAGGGGTTCGGGGTGGTTTATATATAGAATAACAGATACACGGGAGTGAGTTACGGACTGGAATCTAATTGAGGGGTTCGGGGTGGTTTATATATAGAATAACAGATACCCAGGAGTGAGTTACAGACTGGAATCTAATCGAGGGGTTCGGGGTGGTTTATATATAGAATAACAGATACCCAGGAGTGAGTTACAGTCTGTAATCTAATTGAGGGGTTCGGGGTGGTTTATATATAGAATAACAGATATCCGGGAGTCAGTGACAGACTGGAATCTAATTGAGGGGTTTGGGGTGGTTTATATATAGAATAACAGATACCGGAAGTGAGTTACAGAGTGGAATCTAATCGAGGGGTTTGGGGTGGTTTATATATAGAATAACAGATACCCGGGAGTAAGTTGCAGACTGGAATCTAATCGAGGGGTTTGGGGTGGTTTATATATAGAATAACAGATACCCGGGAGTGAGTTACAGACTGGATTCTAATCGAGGGGTTCGGGGTGGCTTATATATGGAATAATAAATACCCGGGAGTGAGTTACAGACTGGAATCTAATTGAGGGGTTCAGGGGGTTTATCTATAGAATAACAGATACCCGGGAGTGAGTTACAGACTGGAATCTAAGTGAGGGGTTCGGGGTGGTTTATATATAGAATAACAGATACCCAGGAGGGAGTTACAGACTGGAATCTAATCGAGGCGTTCGGGGTGGTTTATATATAGAATAACAGATACCCGGGAATGAGTTACAGACTGGAATCTAATCGAGCGGTTCGGGGGGTTTATATATAAATAACAGATACCCAGGAGTGAGTTACAGACTGGAATCTAATCGAGGGGTTCGGGATGGTTTATATATAGAATAACAGATACCCGGGAGTGAGTTCCAGACTGGAATCTAATCGAGGGGTTCGGGGTGGTTTATATATAGAATAACAGATACCCAGGAGTGAGTTACAGACTGGAATCTAATCGAGGGGTTCGGGTTGGTTTATATATAGAATAACAGATACCCGGGAGTGAGTTACAGACTGGAATCTAATCGAGGGGTTCGGGGTGGTTTATATATAGAATAACAGATACCCGGGAGTGAGTTACAGACTGGAATCTAATTGAGGGGTTTGGGGTGGTTTATATATAGAATAACAGATACCCGGGAGTGAGTTACAGACTGGAATCTAATCGAGGGGTTCGGGGTGGTTTATATATAGAATAACAGATACCCGGGAGTGAGTTACAGACTGGAATCTAATCGAGGGGTTCGGGGTGGTTTATATATAGAATAACAGATACCCGGGAGTGAGTTACAGACTGGAATCTAATCGAGGGGTTCGGGGTGGTTTATATACAGAATAACAGATACCCGGGAGTGAGTTACAGACTGGAATCTAATTGAGGGGTTCGGGGTGGTTTATATATAGAATAACAGATACCCAGGAGTGAGTTACAGACTGGAATCTAATCGAGGGGTTCGGGGTGGTTTATATATAGAATAACAGATACCCGGGAGTGAGTTACAGACTGGAATCTAATTGAGGGGTTCGGGGTGGTTTATATATAGAATAACAGATACCCAGGAGGGAGTTACAGACTGGAATCTAATCGAGGCGTTCGGGGTGGTTTATATATAGAATAACAGATACCCGGGAATGAGTTACAGACTGGAATCTAATCGAGGGGTTCGGGATGGTTTATATATAGAATAACAGATACCCGGGAGTGAGTTCCAGACTGGAATCTAATCGAGGGGTTCGGGGTGGTTTATATATAGAATAACAGATACCCAGGAGTGAGTTACAGACTGGAATCTAATCGAGGGGTTCGGGTTGGTTTATATATAGAATAACAGATACCCGGGAGTGAGTTACAGACTGGAATCTAATCGAGGGGTTCGGGGTGGTTTATATATAGAATAACAGATACACGGGAGTGAGTTACGGACTGGAATCTAATTGAGGGGTTCGGGGTGGTTTATATATAGAATAACAGATACCCAGGAGTGAGTTACAGACTGGAATCTAATCGAGGGGTTCGGGGTGGTTTATATATAGAATAACAGATACCCAGGAGTGAGTTACAGTCTGTAATCTAATTGAGGGGTTCGGGGTGGTTTATATATAGAATAACAGATATCCGGGAGTCAGTGACAGACTGGAATCTAATTGAGGGGTTTGGGGTGGTTTATATATAGAATAACAGATACCCGGGAGTGAGTTCCAGACTGGAATCTAATCGAGGGGTTCGGGGTGGTTTATATATAGAATAACAGATACCCAGGAGTGAGTTACAGACTGGAATCTAATCGAGGGGTTCGGGTTGGTTTATATATAGAATAACAGATACCCGGGAGTGAGTTACAGACTGGAATCTAATCGAGGGGTTCGGGGTGGTTTATATATAGAATAACAGATACACGGGAGTGAGTTACGGACTGGAATCTAATTGAGGGGTTCGGGGTGGTTTATATATAGAATAACAGATACCCAGGAGTGAGTTACAGACTGGAATCTAATCGAGGGGTTCGGGGTGGTTTATATATAGAATAACAGATACCCAGGAGTGAGTTACAGTCTGTAATCTAATTGAGGGGTTCGGGGTGGTTTATATATAGAATAACAGATATCCGGGAGTCAGTGACAGACTGGAATCTAATTGAGGGGTTTGGGGTGGTTTATATATAGAATAACAGATACCGGGAGTGAGTTACAGAGTGGAATCTAATCGAGGGGTTTGGGGTGGTTTATATATAGAATAACAGATACCCGGGAGTAAGTTGCAGACTGGAATCTAATCGAGGGGTTTGCGGTGGTTTATATATAGAATAACAGATACCCGGGAGTGAGTTACAGACTGGATTCTAATCGAGGTGTTCGGGGTGGCTTATATATGGAATAATAAATACCCGGGAGTGAGTTACAGACTGGAATCTAATTGAGGGGTTCAGGGGGTTTATCTATAGAATAACAGATACCCGGGAGTGAGTTACAGACTGGAATCTAATCAAGGGGTTCGGGGTGGTTTATATATAGAATAACAGATACCCGGGAGTGAGTTACAGACTGGAATCTAATCGAAGGGTTCGGGGTGGTTTATATATAGAATAACAGATACCTGGGAGTGAGTTTCAGCATGGAATCTAATTGAGGGGATCGGCGTGGTTTATATATTGTTGTAATTCGAGTTGATGCTATAACTGAACGGGAAGATCCCAGAATGGAACCCTGGCTCAAAAGAATAACTTTTTTTCGGAAACATTACGAAACAGAGTCACAAGACCACACATTAGTTCTAACAAAAAAAATTAAACATCAAAAGTTTGATTATGATACAGTACTCCTGTACTTCCCCCCTTAGCTTCATGTATATACACATATTTTGAGTTTAACGTAGGTTGCACTTTATTTCTTAGAGTAAGAAAGAGTGAAGAAAAGATTTACTAGAATGCTACCGGGATTTGATGGTTTGAGTTATAAGGAGAGGCTGGATAGACTGGGATTTTTGTCTCTGGAGAGTAGGAGGCTGAGGGGTGATCTTATAGAGGTCTATAAAATAATGACGGGCATAGATCAGCGAGATAGTCAATATCTTTTCCAAAAGGTAGAGGAGTCTAAAACTAGAGGGCATAGGTTTAAGGTGAGAGGGGAGAGATACAAAAGGGTCCAGAGGGGCAATTTTTTCACACAGAGGGTGGTGAGTGTCTGGAATAAGCTGCCAGAGGTAGTAGTAGAGCGGGTACAATTTTGTCTTTCAATAAGTGTTTAGACAGTTACATGGGTAAGATGGGTATAGAGGGATATGGGCCAAATGAGGGCAATTGGGACTAGCTTCGGGGTAAAAAAATAAGGGCAGCATGGACAAGTTGGGCCGAAGGGCCTGTTTCCATGATGTAAACCTCTATGACTCTATGACTCTGTGATAACATGGTCTCAGTGACACTCAGTCTCTTTAACCACACAGGCTGGCTGTGGTCAGACACACTCCGCTCTGAACCTGAGTGAATTTCTATGGATTTCTCCTCAGAATCCCCCCTAAATAATTCCTATACTGCGAGCCACTTTGTCTCTTTGAACTCCGCTTCCAACGAGTGTTTTCAAATTCCATTTTCAAAAAGACACTTTTTAAAATCTTCTTTCAAACAATGCTTTCCCTCAGCTGTTTCCATCATGGCTTCACTCCCAGCTTTTACACCTCTCCCTTCAGGATTTCTTGGTCTTGACTGTTACATAAACTCTTCATAATTGTTAAATGGCACCAAACATTTGATTTACCTCTGAAGTCTACTTTCCTACTTTAGATCTAGGTACTGCAGCTGTCTAGTTAACTCAGAACACTTTATTTGCTTTTTCCTCGAATTCTCCTGAACAGTCCTTGTTCAGTTTCTTGGTCTCTGTTCCCTTAAGTCTTCCTGAAACATTTTTTCTGTCCCAATTCCCTGGTTGCCTGGACTTTATCCGGTTCTTTGGGAAGTCTGCCTTTTTGCAGTCCCCTTGCCCTGTTCGGTTTTTTTCCCTGGCAGAGTTGAGAGATGTTCGCTCACCAGCTTTCTATCTCTGACTGCAACATATCCAACTAAAAACTAAACTCAAAAAGCCTTCCTACCTTAAAGGTGCCCCAGTTGCTAAGCAACTATTTTATGCTTCTCCAAGCTTTTCTTTACTTTTTGTGCTGTAACTTCTTTAAGCAGAATAAAAGTACAGTTTGAATTGAAATCAACACCCCCACACATACAAACACCTTTGTCCAGCATGAATCTAACTGTGGGTTTACTTTTCCTGACACAGAAAGACTATATTAAACTCAATTAAAACTATACCTTATTTCTAATATTTACCGATACAAATATAAATCCCTTAAAACTACTTCTGTTTCTCTGATAATATAGACTAACAGATACCTGAGAGTGAGTTACAGGCTGGAATTGAATTGAGGAGATTTATAGGTGGAATATCAGTTACCCATGATGAGTGAGATTTGCTAAATAACCCTCAGTGTGCTATGAATTCTGCTGACAAACATTCTAAGATTGTCAGTTGGGCTCATGGTGTGACAATGGACCCAATTTTACCATTGCGTCGCGCCCGGTTTTCGGGCATGAAAACTTGGTAAAGTCGGGGGTGAGGCGATTAGCGCGATCTGCGCCGTGCAGATGCCCAAGGCCCGAAAATAGCTGAGATCTGAACCACACCCAAAACGGGCGCAACGGTGATTTAAATGTATTTGCATGCATTTAAATTGAATTAATGAGCTGCCCGCCCAATTTTACCAGCACTTCCCCCTTTACCATAGCGTTCGCGCGTCCAGATTCGGCGCGAAACAGACCTGCTCGGCAAAGGTCTGTTTCGGGCATTTCTGAAGAGATACGTTCAGAGCTTCCGGCGGCTCTCTGACTCAGGTCAGTGGTGGGGGGAGTGGAGGGGAGGAGGGAGGGAGGGAGGGAGGTCCGATCATTCTCTGGTGGGGGAGGAATGAGGCCCGATCATTCTCGGGGTGGGGGGAGGGGGGCGGGGGGGGGGGGGGGAGGAGGGAAATGGGAGGCCCGATCACTCTTTGTGTGAGGGGGAGGGAGGAGGGAGGCCCGATCATTCTCTGGAGGAGGAGGGAGGCCAGATGGATCTCTAGTGGTGAGGGGGGTAGGCGGAGGGGGTGGGGGGGGGCGGGGGGCAGGGGCAGGGAAAACCGCTGCCACTCTGCGGGTGATCGGTGGGGGGGGAAGGGGGGGACCGCTGTCACTGTGCAGATGATCGGTGGGGGGCGAAGAAGGGCAAAGGGTCGCGATCGGTCTGGGTAGCGGGGGGGTGGTAGGTGGATAAGGGGGACAGTTATGTTGTGGGGGTGGGGCGATATCTGTGGGGCCCATCGCACCCGCTTTTCATTCTGCGGCCACTTTATCCGCTTTTTGCGGCCCGGAAGCGATGTAACAGGGGCGTGTTTTTCAAACGTTGTTTTTGTTTCACTGCGCATGCGCAGTTGAAGGCGCCGATCAGAACAGCAGCATTTCGGGCGCAATAAGCCCCTCCACAGCGCGATTCAGACCCATGGTTTGTTTTTCAGGCTAAGTGCGTATAGGGGCGCCTGAGAGCAGGTTTCCAAGTCGGATCTGAATTGCACCCAGATTCAGCACTTAGAATGAAAATGGTAAAATTGGGTCCAATGTGTGTATGTACCGGTAGCTTCATATATTAATACACAGGGTCCTGTTCTTTGCAGACAGAAAGAACACGTACACACATTGCGCCTGTTTTGGCTAAACAAAGTGACAATCATTTGCTGGTTCATTTCCCAGGGCAATGCCTTGACCAATCAGGGTCAAGCTGCCTCTTTTAAATGTCAAACAATGCTTGTCAGTTAACTTTGGTCACCATCAACTGGTGCATTCACCATGACAATGTCTCTCGCAATCAGAGTTCACTTGCCAATCCCGCACAGGATTAAATTGTTGTTTTCCCCCTCTACCGGTATTCTTGTGAAGTTTCCCGATGCATATGAGAGGGAAAGATTCGACAAGTCTCTTTCTTCTGAGATACCTGGGAGAGAGTTACAGACCGGAATCTAATTGAGATTTTGGAAGGAGTTTCGAAAAGCCGATCCAATTGCTAAGTAATGACCGCCTCCTGGAGCCTCCTCATTTCAATGCAGCTACAACTCCGGGTCTTGAGCCTCTGGCTGTTCGGCTGAGATTTTCCAGCCCCGCCGTGTTGCATTTCCCAGAGGTAGCTCCCCATTCCGATGCCACCATTGTCTACAGCGCTGCTCGCCTGGACCTGCCACATCGAGCCAGTCAGAGGGGGTCGCCTTCAGCGGGACTGGAAGATTCCTGCCGGTGGGAAGAGCTGGAAAATCCCACCTTTCATCATCAATGATAGAAAAGGGTTTATTCAAAAAGTTCAAAGTTCAACATGTTAGCAATCACTGAGATGTTGGCGTCAAACATTTCTCTGATGAAGATAAGCAAAGTGCAGAAACAATTAATAAATTTACTGCTTGCAACAGCAGATGGTGATGGATAGCAGGAGATTTATTGCCAAGTTGTGTTCCTCCAGCTTGTGGCTCATTGTCAGTTACTGAGCACCTGAGGGGTGTCAGCAGAGACAGAGCCAGGATCCAATCAGATGTTTTTTTCCCTGTTCAATTCACACAAACCATCTGGCAAGTTTTTTGGTATTTAATAAGCAGGCTAACACAATTCCACAGCCATCCAAAGAAAGATCATTTAGTTTTTAATACCTTCAGTTTGCATTTAACGCTTTGCACAGACTAGAACTGGGCTATCTTGTGTTACTGAGACAAACGGGCCATGAATGAGCATCCATGAAGCACCTGTAACACAGGAAAACATCCCAAACCTCTGAAGAACCTTGGCTTGGGTTGCTAAGTGGCAAGAAACCTTCGCGCCGCACAAGTGCCAGGCAATGACCATCCAACAAGAGAGAATTTAACCATCTTCCCCTTGACACCCAATGGCATTACTGGCACTGAATCCACAACTATCAACATCCTGGGGGTTACCATTGACCAGAGACTGAACTGGACCAACCATATAAATACTGTGCCTACCAGAGCAGGTCAGAGGCTAGGAACACTGCGGCGAGTAACTCACCTCCTGACTCCCCTGTCCACTATCTACAAGGCAAAAGTCAGAAGTGTGATGGAATACTCTCCACTTGCCTGGTTGAGTGCAAAAACCAACAACACTCAAGAAGCTCAATACTATCCGGGACAAAACAGCCCCTTGATTGCTACCCCTTCCACAAACATTCACTCCCTTCACCATTGAAGAACAGTAAGAAGTCTCACAACACCAGGTTAAAGTCCAACAGGTTTATTTGGTATCACGAGCTTTCGGAGCGCTGCTCCTTCATCAGGTGAGTCACTCATCTCCAAAAGCTCTGAAAGCTTGTGATACCAAATAAACCTGATGGACTTTAACCTGGTGTTGTGAGACTTCTTACTGTGCCCACCCCAGTCCAACGCCGGCATCTCCACACCATTGAAGAACAGTTGCAGCAGTGTGTACCATCTACAAGATGCACTGCAGGAAATCACCAAGACTCCTTGGACAGCACCTTCCAAACCCACAAATTCTACCTCGAGAAAGACAGGAGCAGCAATTGGAATGGGCAGTAATTCCTGGCCCAGCCAGCGATACACACATCCCAGGAAAGAATAAAAAACATCAAACCAAGTTTTTGACTGAACTGGATAAAGAGTAGCTGGGAGAGTTGACCAAAAGCTTGATAAAAGGTGGGTTTTACAGAGCATTTTAAAAGGGGGGCAGGGGGGCGTTTAGGGAGGGAATTCTCGATCTCAAGATCGAGGCAGCTGAAGGCTCGATCAGCTGAAGATAGAGCGATTAAAATCAGAGATGCTTAAGAGGCCAGAATTGGAGGAGAACAGAGATCTTGGAGAGTTCTAGGGCTGGAGGAGATTCCAGACAAAGGGAGGAGTGAGGCCAGGAGGGACTGGAAAACAAGGATGAGGGAGACTTGCTGAATTGGGAACCAATGTAGATCAGCGAGCAGAGGGAAGATGGGGGAACGGAACTTGGAGCAACTTCACACAATGAATGCAATCTGGAGCCCAGAACCCAATTCATTGGCGCGGCTATAAACGGGTTTTGAATTTCTCTCATGGGCTGACAGTCTGATTTTAACTCTCTTCGTCTGGCAGGGCAGGTCCAAAGGGGTGGGGTTTGGGAGGGGGTTAGTGACAGAGGACACAGGTTAACTGAGAGCAGTCACTCACTGCCCTTACTGCTATCTCCATACTATAAGGTGCTCCCTGAGCAGGTTATCCATGGGAAGGAAGTGTGATCCTTCTTTAAGTAGCCTTATGCAACACACAGAAAGGCCATTGAGCCCATCCTAACAGTGCTGGCTCTTTGAAGGAATTTAGTCGTATTTCTCTGTGTGTTCCTCATAACACTGCACATGAGTCAGCTGAATTGAAAAGGGAAATAGCTAAATCATGTGAAGCAAATGAGAATTATCTCATTGCTGTTTGTGGGATCTTGCTCTGTATTCATTGGCTGCCAAGTTACCCATGTTCCAATAGTTTATTTATTGGTGTCACAAGTAAGGCTTGCATTAACACTGCAATGAAGTTATTGTGAAAATCCCCTCGTCGCCACACTCCGGCGCCTGTTCAGGTAACACTGAGGGAGAATTTAGCACGGCCAATGCACCCTAATCAGCACATCTTTCAGACTGTGGGAGGAAACCGGAGCACCCAGAGGAAACCCACGGAGACACGGGGAGAACGTGCAGACAGTGACCCAAGCCAGGAATCGAACCCAGGCCCCTGGCGCTGTGAGGCAGCAGTGCGAACCCACTGTGCTACCGTACCGCCCTGGAGACACACACATCAAATAGAGACACATTTCAATTGTGAAGCAGCTTGTGAAACCCTGAGGACCTGAAGGGTGCTATATAAATGCAGCCCTTGTCGCTGGTCCTGGTTAGTGCGGTTGGCAGCCACAGACACGGTGGTGAAGCTTTGTGGAGAGGGGGAGCAGGAGGAATCGGGGAACAGCGGGTATGTGGGCCAGTGCAATGATCAGGGCAGCTGTGAAGAGGAGGGAATAGATTGAGTTAATGTAGGAAATGTAAGCAACACTGAATGGAGAGAGGTTTATGGAGCGATCGGCCTTTGGGGATATTTATATTTGCATGATTAATCTTTGATGTACGGCCCTGCTCTTTTTCAATATTGCACATGAAGGAAATTACCAAATGGAATGCTGTATTTCTCAGCTGTTGGCACTCTGCATAATTCACCCCATTTCCATAAATACAAATTATCGCCAATTCCTTCCAAAGCTTTCTCTGAAAACAGCAGGGAATAATCCAGAGGCCGGAGAGACGGGAGCAAATTGAGTAGAAAGATAAACTCGCCACCCTTCCCCCCCCCCGCCCCCCCCGCCCCACCCCCAGGGTGTGGGGGGTGGGGTGGAGATAGGGAGGGGTGTAGGGGCTGGAGGAGGTTACAGAGATAGGGAGGGGTTGTAGGGACTGGAAGAGGTTACAGAGATAGGGAGGGGTTGTAGGGGCTGGAAGAGGTTACAGAGATAGGGAGGGGTAGTATGGGCTGGAAGAGGTTACAGAGATAGGGAGGGGTTGTAGGGACTGGAAGAGGTTACAGAGATAGGGAGGGGTGCAGGGGCTGGAGGAGGTTACAGTGATAGGGAGGGGTTGTAGGGGCTGGAGGAGGTTACAGAGATAGGGAGGGTTTGTAGGGGCTGGAGGAGGTTACAGAGATAGGGACGGGTAGTAGAGGCTGGAAGAGGTGACAGAAATAGGGAGGGTGTACGGACTGGAGGAGGTTACAGAGATAGGGAGGGTGTAGGGACTAGAGGAGGTTACAGAGTTAGGGAGGGTTGTGGGGACTGGAGGAGGCCATGGGGACAGAGAGGGTTTGAATGAGATAACAGAGACGGCGGGAAGGGGCTAAGGAGGGATTTGAAAATGAGGATAAGAATTTGAGAATCCGGCAGGATGTGTATGGAATTTGACTGCCCAGATCCTCAACTACCAGAGATCAGGGATACGGTCAGCTGGAAGCCATAGCGATCATCCGGGTGAAGCATCAGAGATCTTGCTCGATAACGATTGGAGATCAGTCGCTGGTTGGGGAGAGGAATATTCCGGCTCCTGACTCACTCTGGACCCAGCTGACCTCTTCAAACCTCGTCCACTCCTGACATTCCCAACTGCTGGAATCCTGTCATTTCCCATTTGAATTCCACTCTGGAACTGTCTGGTGCAGCAATGAGAATGGGGTGGGTGGGAATATGCTGGGATCCCCTCCCCAGTCCCAGACCGGACCCGGACCGCTCACACTGGGCAGTGCGATTTAAATCACCTCTTCAACCGTTTCCTGTAGCTCAAGAGTTGACTCCCAGGAATAAATCTAAGCTGACAGTACCATTGGAGTACTGAGGGAGTGCCGCACTGTCAGAGGGTCAGTATTGAGGGAGTGCCGCACGGTCAGAGGGTCAGTGCTGAGGGAGTGCCGCACTGTCAGAGGGTCAGTATTGAGGGAGTGCCGCACGGTCAGAGGGTCAGTACTGAGGGAGTGCCGCACTGTCAGAGGGTCAGTATTGAGGGAGTGCCGCACTGTCAGAGGGTCAGTACTGAGAGAGTGCTGCACTGTCAGAGGGTCAGTACTGAGGGAGTGCCGCACTGTCAGAGGGTCAGGACTGAGGGAGTGCCACACTGATAGAGGGTCAGTACTGAGGGAGTGCCGTACTGTCAGAGGGTCAGTACTGAGGGAGTGCTGCAATGTCAGAGGGTCAGTAATGAGGGAGTGCCGCACTGTCAGAGGGTCAGTACTGAGGGGGTGCCGCACTGTCAGAGGGTCAGTGTTGAGGGAGTGCCGCACTGTCAGAGGGTCAGTACTGAGGGAGTGCCGCACTGTCAGAGGGTCAGTACTGAGGTAGTGCCGCACTGTCAGAGGGTCAGTGCTGAGATTCTGACAGTGCGGCATTCCCTCTGTACTGACCCTCTATGGCTTGGCCATAGGAGACAGAGAGTAGTGGTCGAAGGGTCTTTTTCCGGCTGGAGGTCTGTGACCAGTGGTGTTCCGCAGGGCTCTGTACTGGGACCTCTGCTATTTGTGATATATATAAATGATTTGGAAGAAGGTGTAACTGGTGTAATCAGCAAGTTTGCGGATGACACAAAGATGGCTGGAATTGCAGATAGCGAAGAGCATTGTCGGGCAATACAGCAGGATATAGATAGGCTGGAAAATTGGGCGGAGAGGTGGCAGATGGAATTTAATCCGGATAAATGCGAAGTGATGCATTTTGGAAGAAATAATGTAGGGAGGAGTTATGCAATAAATGGCAGAGTCATCAGGAGTATAGAAACACAGAGGGACCTAGGTGTGCAAGTCCACAAATCCTTGAAGGTGGCAACACAGGTGGAGAAGGTGGTGAAGAAGGCATATGGTATGCTTGCCTTTATAGGACGGGGTATAGAGTATAAAAGCTGGAGTCTGATGATGCAGCTGTATAGAACGCTGGTTAGGCCGCATTTGGAGTACTGCGTCCAGTTCTGGTCGCCGCACTACCAGAAGGACGTGGAGGCATTGGAGAGAGTGCAGAGAAGGTTTACCAGGATGTTGCCTGGTATGGAGGGTCTTAGCTATGAGGAGAGATTGGGTAGACTGGGGTTGTTCTCCTTGGAAAGACGGAGAATGAGGGGAGATCTAATAGAGGTATACAAGATTATGAAGGGTATAGATAGGGTGAACAGTGGGAAGCTTTTTCCCAGGTCGGAGGTGACGATCACGAGGGGTCACGGGCTCAAGCTGAGAGGGGCGAAGTATAACTCAGACATCAGAGGGACGTTTTTTACACAGAGGGTAGTGGGGGCCTGGAATGCGCTGCCAAGTAGGGTGGTGGAGGCAGGCACGCTGACATCGTTTAAGACTTACCTGGATAGTCACATGAGCAGCCTGGGAATGGAGGGATACAAACGATTGGTCTAGTTGGACCAAGGAGCGGCACAGGCTTGGAGGGCCGAAGGGCCTGTTTCCTGTGCTGTCCTGTTCTTTGTTCTTTGTTCTTTGGCAGCCATGCCTTCAGCTACCAGGGGCCCCAAGCTCCGGTGGCACAGTGGTTAGCACTGTTGCCTCACAGCGCCAGGGACCCGGGTTCGATTCCCAGCTTGGGTCACTGTCTGTGTGGACTTTACACGTTCTCCCGGGACTCCGGGTGCTCCAGTTTCCTCCCACAGATGCGCGGGTTAGATGGATTGGCCATAGTACATCGCCCCTTAGTGTCAGGGGTACTAGCTCGGGTAAATGTATGGCATTATGGGGATGGGGACTGGGGATGGGATTGTTGTCAGTGCAGACTGGATGGGCTGAATGGCCTCCTTCTGCACCGTAGGATTCTATGAATTCTCTCTCTCTCATTCTCTCTCCTTGAAGATTTTCCTTCAAACCAACCTGGTTGGCCCAGCATTCACCAGCTGCCCTCATTCCTCTTGATGTGACTCAGTCGGATTCCTGTTGGGTGATGGTGCGAAACAGCTTGGGATATTTTTAACCACATTAAGGGCGCTATATAAATGCAAGTTGTTGCTGAAATTGATGTCACATAAATATTAATCTATTTACTCTGCCCTTTATCAATGTTTACGGTGGCCGCACAAACGACTTTACAAATAAATATATGAAGCCAGTTAAACACACAGTGTACGAGAATCACAAGGCTGCTTTATATTTACCTTCTTATACATTATTTAAAATATAAACTCAAAAAAATCCATGATCCATGTACGAAATATTATCGAATCATCTGCTGGTGAACATCAACAAACATTAAATATATCAATCGCCTGTTAAAGCTTTCACACAGAGACAGAGAGAGTCGGTAATGCATGGTACAGATTGAATAACTCCTGTGGGTTGAGTTTCTGAATGAAATGATGACTCACATTGTTAGACAAAAGCAAAAGCTGCTTTTTTCTCCTTCTCGTTCTAGAAATGTGCGGATTGCTGGTGAGAGTAACACGTATTGCTCATACCCAGTCACCCTTCAGCACTTGGTCTTGTATAACTGACTTGCTCACCAGAGCAAGCATGTGTTGTTGGACGGGAGTCACATGTAGGCACGACCAGGTAAAGACAGCAGATTTCCATCCCTGAAGGCTAATATTGAACCAGATGGGGTTTGGCACTTTTACTGAGACATCCGCTACAGTCCGGACATTTATAAAACTAAATTCAAATTCACAAATGGCACATGGTGGAACTGGAGTGCTCATTGGATTAGTAATCCAGTGATTAACCACTGCACTCTGTATCCTGGATTAATAATCCAGTGATTAACCGCTACACTCTGTATCCTGGATTAATAATCCAGTGATTAACCGCTACACTCTGTATCCTGGATTAATAATCCAGTGATTAACCGCTACACTCTGTATCCTGGATTACTAATCCAGTGATTAACCGCTACACTCTGTATCCTGGATTGCTAGTTCATTAATTAACCACTACAATATTATACTAACAAACAAACATGTCAAGTAGCAGAGGTAGTTTTGTGTTGGTTGCATTGTTGGATATTAGAAATAAGTTATAGATTGAAGTGAATTTAATTTAGTGTCTCTGTCGGAAAGGGTACAACTCTACTTAGATTCATGTTAGACAAATGTGTTTGCATGAATGGGGATTTTTGGTTTCAGTTCAAACTGTGTCTGTGTTGTGAGGAGAGAGAGTTTATGATAGTGAAAGTAAACACAAGTTTGGGGAAGAATGAGATATTGCTTAGCAACCAGGGATTGCCTTCAGTGGAAAGACCTGGGGGTGCGATTCTCCCATCCCACTGCACTGATTTTTTTTTAGCCCAGCGGGCTGGGAGATTCAAGCATTGGCTGATCCCTGGGATCCACGTTGGGCGTCCGGCCCTGAGTGATCCAGCACTGGGATCGGTGTGGGGGGTGACAGATTGGAGGTGCAGGGAGTCGAGGCTAGGCCCTGGCATGCTTGGGGGACCAGCGATCGAGCTGGCCAGCAATCGGGAGGTCGGCAGACAGGGGCCACTGCTAATGCACCGAATTCGGCGCTGACAGATTGGTGCATACGCAGTGTCCCGCTCAGCGCTATGCTGCCGGCCTCTCCAGCAGGAGTAGGCTCCACCCACTGATTTTTAACGTGATTGATGCTGGTGCACTCAACAGTGCACAGAGTGTGGGAGATTCTTCTCTGAACTCCCACTGCAAAAACCAGTGTGATTTAGAAACATAGAAAACATAGAAAAACTACAGCACAAAACAGGCCCTTCGGCCCCACAAGTTGTGCCGAACATATCCCTACCTTCTAGGCCTACCTATTACCCTCCATCCTATAAGTCCCATGTACTCATCCAGGAGTCTCTTAAAAGACCCTATTGAGTTTGCCTCCACCACCACAGACGGCAGCCGATTCCACTCGCCCACCACCCTCTGTGTGAAAAACTTACCCCTAACATTTCCTCTGTACCTACCCCCCAGCACCTTAAACCTGTGTCCTCTCGTAGCAGCCATTTCCACCCTGGGAAAAAGCCTCTGAGAGTCCACCCGATCTATGCCTCTCAACATCTTATATACCTCTATTAGGTCTCCTCTCATCCTACGTCTCTCCAAGGAGAAAAGACCGAGCTCTCTCAGCTTATCCTCATAAGGCATGCCACTCAATCCAGGAAACATCCTTGTAAATCTCCTCTGCACCCTTTCAATCTTTTCCACATCCTTCCTATAGTGAGGCGACCAGAACTGAGCACAGTACTCCAAGTGGGGTCTGACGAGGGTCTTATATAGCTGCATCATTATCCCCGGACTCCTAAACTCAATCCCTCGATTGATAAAGGCCAGCACACCATACACCTTCTTAACCACCTCCTCCACCTGCATGGCCGATTTTAGAGTCCTATGGACCCGGACCCCAAGGTCCTTCTGATCCTCTACAGTACTAAGAGTCTTTCCCTTTATATTGTACTCCTTCATCCCATTTGACCTGCCAAAATCGACCACTACGCATTTATCTGCCACTTCTCCGCCCAGCCTTGCATCCTATCTATGTCCCTCTGTAACCTCTGACTTCCCTCCAGACTATCCACAACCCCACCAACCTTCATGTCGTCGGCAAACTTACCAACCCATCTCTCCACTTCCTCATCCAGGTCATTTATGAAAATGACAAACAGCAAGGGTCCCAGAACAGATCCCTGGGGCACACCACTGGTGACCGACCTCCATTCAGAAAAAGACCCATCTATACACACTCTCTGCCTCCTTTGGGCAAGCCAGTTCTGGATCCACCGGGCAGCAGCCCCTTGGATCCCATGCCCTCTCACTTTTTCGAGAAGCCTTGCATGGGGGACCTTATCGAACGCCTTGCTAAAATCCATATAAACCACATCTACCGCATTCCCTTCGTCAATGTGTTTAGTCATATTTTCGAAGAACTCCACCAGGCTCGTAAGGCACGATCTGCCTTTGACAAAGCCATGCTGAGTATTCTTGAGCATACTAAACCTCTCTAAATGCTCATAAATCTTGTCCCTCAGGATCTTCTCCATCAGCTTACCAACCACTGAGGTTAGACTCACCGGTCAGTAATTTCCTGGGCTATCTCTATTCCCCTTCTTGAAAATAGGAACCACATCCGCAATCCTCCAATCCTCCGGCACCTCTCCCATCTCCATCGACGACGCAATGATCATTGCCAGAGGCTCTGCAATCTCTTCCCTCGTCTCCCACAGTAACCTGGGGTACATCCCATCCAGACCCGGCGACTTATCTATCTTGATGCCATTCAAAGATTCCAGCACAACCTCTTTGTTAAAGTCCACATACTCAATCTTTTCAGTCCACCGCAAGCCCGCAGTACATCCAGCCATGTCCTTCTCCTCTGTGAAAACCGAGGCAAAATACTCATTAAGCACCTCTGCCATTTCTACTGGTTCCGTACAGATTTTCCCGCCTTCACCTTTTATAGGCCCTCTTCCTTCACGTCTCATCCTTTTACTCTTCACATATTTATAGAACACCTTAGGGTTTTCCCTAATTCTACTCGCCAAGGCCTTCTCGTGACCCCTTCGGGCTCTCCTAATTTCCTTCTTTAGTCCCTTCCTACAAGCCGTATACTCACCTAGATCCCTATCTTCGCCAAGCTCTCTGAACCTTTTGTACGCTTTCCTTTTTTTCTCGACTAGGTCCTGCACAGCTTTCGTGCACTCCAGTTTTAATGTGAATTTAACACTTAGAATTTTTTGGGGGGAGAATTGCCTCCCTGGTGTTTTTAATTTAACTGGATCCCAGACTGAAGAGGTTTAGCAGTGACAGAAAACAGCTCTCTCAGCTCTGCTGGAAGAAAAGCCTTACAATGAAATAATGGGCAAGAACCATGTTCCAGAAACTAAAGGACAGTTAGTTCCAGAAACTAGAGAATGAAGAGGAGCTCCGAGGAAGATTGGAGTAAAAAGGAACAAAGAGGAACTGGAATAAGAACAGGATACTGTTTGTTAAAATGAAAGTCAGACCTGGAGAGAGCAGAGTTGATAAGATTGGCTCGAGAAAAGCCAGGTATCTGAAGCAAACAGAAGCTTTGGTGTCCTTATTTCCAGTCTTTTGAACAATAGTATTTGTTTGGGGACTGAATACCTGAGAGGTGGTGTGAAAAACTTAAATGTGTGTGGCTGGTCAAGGCAAAAGGGGAGGCGATGGCCGAGTGGTATTATCGCTCGATTATTAATCCAGAAACTCAGCCAATGTTCTGGGGACCCGGGTTCGAATCCCGCCACGGCAGATGCTGGAATTTGAATTCAATAAAAAATATCTGGAATTAAGAATCTACTGATGACCATGAAACCATTGTTGATTGTTGGAAAAACCCATCTGGTTCACTAAACATGCTA
Organism: Mustelus asterias; assembly: GCF_964213995.1. Classification (NCBI taxonomy): domain Eukaryota; kingdom Metazoa; phylum Chordata; class Chondrichthyes; order Carcharhiniformes; family Triakidae; genus Mustelus; species Mustelus asterias. The sequence continues at coordinate 107,668,703 of NC_135812.1, read as the reverse complement.
CCGTGCAAAGGGACCTGGGGGTCCTTGTGCATGAGACGCAAAAGCCCTGTCTGCAGGTACAACAGGTGATCAAGAAGGCAAATGGGATGTTGGCCTATATTGCGAGGGGGATAGAATATAAAAGCAGGGATGTCTTGATGCACCTGTACAGGGCATTGGTGAGGCCGCAGCTGGAATACTGTGTGCAGTATTGGTCCCCTTATATGAGGAAGGATATATTGGCATTGGAGGGAGTGCAGAGAAGGTTCACCAGGTTGATACCGGAGATGAGGGGTTTGGATTATGAGGAGAGGCTGAGGAGATTGGGTTTGTACTCGTTGGAGTTTAGAAGGATGAGGGGGGATCTTATGGAGACTTATAAGATAATGCGGGGGCTGGACAGGGTGGAGGCGGAGAGATTCTTTCCACTTAGTAAGGAAGTTAAAACTAGAGGACACAGCCTCAAAATAAAGGGGGGTCGGTTTAAGACAGAGTTGAGGAGGAACTTCTTCTCCCAGAGGGTGGTGAATCTCTGGAATTCTCTGCCCACTGAGGTGGTGGAGGCTACCTCGCTGAATATGTTTAAAGCGCGGATGGATGGATTCCTGATCGGTACATAGAACAGTAGAACATAGAACAGTACAGCACAGAACAGGCCCTTCGGCCCACGATGTTGTGCCGAGCTTTATCTGAAACCAAGATCAAGCTATCCCACTCCCTATCATCCTGGTGTGCTCCATGTGCCTATCCAATAACCGCTTAAATGTTTCTAAAGTGTCTGACTCCACTATCACTGCAGGCAGTCCATTCCACACCCCAACCACTCTCTGCGTAAAGAACCTACCTCTGATATCCGTCCTGTATCTCCCACCACGAACCCTATAGTTATGCCCCCTCGTAATAGCTCCATCCACCCGAGGAAATAGTCTTTGAACGTTCACTCTATCTATCCCCTTCATCATTTTATACACCTCTATTAAGTCTCCCCTCAGCCTCCTCCGCTCCAGAGAGAACAGCCCTAGCTCCCTCAACCTTTCCTCATATGACCTACCCTCCAAACCAGGCAGCATCCTGGTAAATCTCCTCTGCACTCTTTCCAGCGCTTCCACATCCTTCTTATAGTGAGGTGACCAGAACTGCACACAATATTCCAAATGTGGTCTCACCAAGGTCCTGTACAGTTGCAGCATAACCCCACGGCTCTTAAACTCCAACCCCCTGTTAATAAAAGCTAACACACTATAGGCCTTCTTCACAGCTCTATCCACTTGACTGGCAACCTTTAGAGATCTGTGGATATGGACCCCAAGATCTCTCTGTTCCTCCACAGTCTTCAGAACCCTACCTTTGACCCTGTAATCCACATTTAAATTAGTCCTACCAAAATGAATCACCTCACATTTATCAGGGTTAAACTCCATTTGCCATTTTTCAGCCCAGCTTTGCATCCTATCTATGTCTCTTTGCAGCCTACAACAGCCCTCCACCTCATCCACTACTCCACCAATCTTGGTGTCATCAGCAAATTTACTGATCCACCCTTCAGCCCCCTCCTCTAAGTCATTAATAAAAATCACAAAGAGCAGAGGACCAAGCACCGATCCCTGCGGCACACCGCTAGCAACCTGCCTCCAATCTGAAAATTTTCCATCGACCACCACCCTCTGTCTTCGGTCAGACAGCCAGTTACCTATCCAATCGGCCAACTTTCCCTCTACCCCATAACCCTTAAGGGAATTAAGGGTTATGGGGATCAGGCGGGTAAGTGGTACTGATCCACGTCAGATCAGCCATGATCTTATTGAATGGCGGGGCAGGCTCGAGGGGCTAGATGGCCTATTCCTGCTCCTATTTCTTATGTTCTTAATGTTTTTTTAGGGAAGGGAATCTGCCGTCCTTACCCGGTCTGGCCTACATGTGACTCCAGAGCCACAGCAATGTGGTTGACTCTCAACTGCCCTCCAAGGGTAACTAAGGATTGGCAATAAATGCTGTAAGAAGTCTCACAACACCAGGTTAAAGTCCAACATGTTTATTTGGTAGTACAAGCCACAAGCTTTCGGAGCGCTGCCCCTTCATCAGGTGAGTGGAAGTTGTGTTCACAAACAAGGCATATAAAGATACAAACTCAATTTACAAGGTAATGGTTGGAATGCGAGTCTTTACAGGTAATCAAGTCTTAAAGGTACAGACAATGTGAGTGGAGAGAGCATTAAGCACAGGTTAAAGAGATGTGTATTGTCTCCAGCCAGGATAGTTAGTGAGATTTTGCAAGCCCAGGCAAGTCATGGGGGTTACAGATAGTGTGACATGAACCCAAGATCCCAGTTGAGGCCATGCTTATGTGTGCAGAACTTGGCTTACAGTTTCTGCTCAGCGATTCTGCGTTGTCATGTGTCGTGAAGGCCGCCTTGGAGAACGCTTACCCGAAGATCAGAGGCTGAATGCCAGTGACTGCTGAAGTTTTCCCCAACAGGAAGAGAACACTCTTACCTGGTGATTGTCGAGCGGTGTTCATTCATCCGTTGTCGTAGCATCTGCATGGTCTCCCCAATATTCCATGCCTCGGGACATCCTTTCCTGCAGCGCATCAGGTACACAACGTTGGCCGAGTTGCAAGAGTATGTACCGTGTACCTGGCCAGCCAGCGATGCCCATGTCTCATGAATGAATAAAAAAAGATACTGAAAGGAGAGTTGGAAATCCTGGGGAAGGATTCGTGCTGAAAAAAGCCGAGGAAAAGCATTGTTTGAAGGAAAATTTTAGAGCATATCTTTTTGAGAGTAGAGATTGGAAAGAGTATATGTGACAATAATCTGGGATATTTATTGAGAAATCCACAGAAGCTCGATTGGGTGGCATTTGGTTTAAGAGTTTTGCATGTCTGATTGCCGATAGCCTGTTGGTTTACAGGGACTGTGTGTTTACTGAGAATATTATCATAGAATGAATCATAGAATCCCTACAGTGCAGAAGGAGGCCATTCAGCCCATCGAGTCTTCACCAACCCTCCAACAGAGCATTCCATCCAGGCCCTATTTCCACAACCCTACATATTCACCCCACTAATTCTGTTAATCTAAATATCCCGGGACACGAAGGGACAATTTAGCACGGCCAATCCACCTAAACCCCACATCTTTGGAGTGTGGGAGGAAACCGGAGAACCCAGAGGAAACCCATGGAGACATGGGGAGAATGTGCAAACTCCACACAGACAGTCACCTGAGGCCAGAATTGAACCCGGGTCCCTGCTGCTGTGAGGCAGCAGTGCTAACCACTGTGCCACTGTGCCGCCCTAGTTTTATAGCATAAGATATATTGCATAACCTGTAATACCCTTAAAATCTGTGCACTTTTGTGGAAATAAGTGGGAGTGAAGGAGTATTGAAATACAATCAAACTTTTCACATTTAAATATTGTTTTGTTTGTTGCTAAAAGCTAACTGGCCGTCCTGTCATTCTGTTACTCCACATTTTCTATAAAAAAGTAAAATTTGCGGTCATCTGAGCCAGCGTTCCATTCTGGGATTTTCCCGCCCAGTAGTAACACCAACGGGAATTGTAACACTCACCACTCCCACACATCCACCAGTCAAAATCTCTCGCTAATACATATTTAGAAATGTGTATTTCCGTTACATTTCACATTGGCCCTGAAGATGCTGATTTGAACACAGTATCCACTGCCCATCAAGCACGGATCGCTTGTGTAAGTTTCCATAGTGAGGATCAACTATGCAGTTAACAAGAGGAAAAATCATAGTTACAGATTCTGGGCACCCAGACTCTCCCCACCCAGAGTCTCAGCACCCAGACTCTCCCCACCCAGACTCTCCCCATCCAGACTCTCCCCACCCAGACTCTCCCCATCCAGACTCTCCCCACCCAGAGTCTCAGCACCCAGACTCTCCCCACCCAGACTCTCCCCATCCAGACTCTCCCCACCCAGACTCTCCCCATCCAGACTCTCCCCACCCAGAGTCTCAGCACCCAGACTCTCCCCATCCAGACTCTCCCCATCCAGACTCTCCCCACCCAGACTCTCCCCACCCAGACTCTCCCCACCCAGACTCTCCCCATCCAGACTCTCCCCACCCAGAGTCTCAGCACCCAGACTCTCCCCATCCAGACTCTCCCCACCCAAACGCTCCCCATCCAGACTCCCAGCACCCAGAGTCTGGGCACCCAGACTCTCCCCACCCAGACTCTCCCCACCCAGACTCTCCCCACCCAGACTCTCCCCACCCAGACTCTCCCCACCCAGATTCTCCCCACCCAGACTCTCCCCACCAAGACTCTCCCCACCCAAACGCTCCCCATCCAGACTCCCAGCACCCAGACTCTCCCCACCCAGACTCTCCCCACCCAGACTCTCCCCACCCAGACTCTCCCCACCCAGACTCTTCCCACCAAGACTCTCCCCACCCAAACGCTCCCCATCCAGACTCCCAGCACCCAGACTCCCAGCACCCAGACACTCAGCACCCAGAGTCTGGGCTCCCAGTGACAGAGTCTCAGTGCACAGTGACACAGGGTACCTCGATTCTCTCATTCCTCTGTCCCTATGAGATGCTGTCTGATGCTAGTCTATCCGCCTAGCCCAGCTGATGAATAATCTCATTGCCTCTGTATTTGGCATGTCTGTCTGGAGAACTCTTGTGTTGGTTTTGTTTTCCTCCAGCTTGATTCTCTATCAGTTTCCCCACTCAGACAAGGGAGATCGGGGGCGGATTGGGGGAACCATGTAATGGCCCACTGAGGTTGGGTGGGAATCTCCGATGTTCAGGCGAGCGCAGCCGGACGATCCCACCCTGTAAGTCTAAGAGAGAGGTCTGATAATCCACCAACACGGACACCCAACCATCCACAGTGAGATCCATCCTCCACACCAGGGATTATCATTCTGTAGCAGGGGGAAGAAGCCTGCCTCCGTGTGGGAGCAGGAGCTGCAGATACAGAGGAACAAAAGCACACTGATCTGGAATATTCCGTTCTCAATGACCTGCGGCTGTGGTACACAGAAAAGCGAGAGCTCGCAATGAAACCCAAAACCGGTGTGATGATAATGTGAAATGAGGAAGCGATTGTGCTTTAACGGCCGACTTCCCCACAGAGAAACATCACAAACCTCATTCCGATAAGCCGGTGTCTCGGTACCATCGCCCCACACTGGATTCGAATCACACCTCGGTGTGCAATTGGAACAATGTGAGCCACCACAGGATTGAAACAGTGCAGCCGGGAGCCTGTGCTTGGCCGGAGGTTCCGGGGTTAATTCCCTGGCCGTGCATCGCGCAGCCCTTGTGTGGGTCAGCGCCAGCCAGAGACAAAGGGGTCGATTTTCCACCTGGCAGAGACTGTACCCATCCTGGAAAATAGCGTGCCAACCGAAAAACCGGCTCCGTACCCGACACCAAACAGTTTGTAACCGTCCCGGTCCCTTTCTAACCGTGTGAACCACATCGATGGTTAATATAGCTAAAATAGCGTTTAAATATGCATCGCCCATTCGGCGCTGGATTCGCCCAGCTCCCGGAATCTTCCGACCCTCAGGCACGGCGTGGGCACGGTGGAATCACGGTGAAGGACATGCCGGGGCCTCGGAGTCCATTGAAGCCCCTGGGTATCCGGGGGCATGGCCGGACTGTGTCCGTCGGGCAGTGCCCACTGGGCACCCTGGCACTGCCCACTGGGCACCCTGGCAGTGCCCATTGAACACCCTGGCAGTGCCAGTTAGACATTGCCAGTGTGCCAGGGGCAGTGTCAAGGGGTTGGGGCTTGAGTGGGAGTGGGGCCTAAGTGGGGGGTATGATGTGGAGGCTATACAGGCTGGTTGTGCAGGGATGGAGCATGAAGGGGACACCATGGGGGGCATGTCAGTGTCAAAATGGGGGGGGGATTTCGGGGGTCATGATAGGGAGAGACATGTCGGGGTCAAGCGGGGGACCCATCAGGACAGCCCCGATGCACCAATACCAGTATCATGTTCTGGAGGGGGTGGGGAGCATGCCACCAATGGGGTGGCCCCAATACCCATTGGGGGGGCAGGGAGAGGGTCTCCCGGTGCACTGTGAGATCAGGGAGCCCTTGCGTGTTTTACAGAGCTGTAGACTGTTCTGAGAAGCCCATTTTCAATGTGGCCACGCACCAGCTCACAGAAGAAATCCCCCTGAACCATCTCAATAATCTCAGGCAGTCACTGAATATCCACCGTCATGTTTAGTCCAAACAGCACAGCCCTCGGAATACAGCCCAGAATATCCCAGCCTCGGAGTACAGCCCAGACTATCCCAGCCTCGGAGTACAGCCCAGACTATCCCAGCCTCGGAGTACAGCCCAGACTATCCCAGCCTCGGAATACAGCCCAGACTATCCCAGCCTCGGAATACAGCCCAGACTATCCCAGCCTCGGAATACAGCCCAGACTATCCTAGCCTCGGAATACAGCCCAGACTATCCCAGCCTCGGAGTACAGCCCAGACTATCCCAGCCTCGGAATACAGCCCAGACTATCCCAGCCTCGGAGTACAGCCCAGACTATCCCAGCCTCGGAATACAGCCCAGACTATCCCAGCCTCGGAGTACAGCCCAGACTATCCCAGCCTCGGAATACAGCCCAGACTATCCCAGCCTCGGAATACAGCCCAGACTATCCCAGCCTCGGAGTACAGCCCAGACTATCCCAGCCTCGGAGTACAGCCCAGACTATCCCAGCCTCGGAATACAGCCCAGACTATCCCAGCCTCGGAGTACAGCCCAGACTATCCCAGCCTCGGAATACAGCCCAGACTATCCCAGCCTCGGAGTACAGCCCAGACTATCCCAGCCTCGGAATACAGCCCAGACTATCCCAGCCTCGGAGTACAGCCCAGAATATCCCAGCCTCTGGCTGAAGCCGCCAGCAGCCAAGGGTCAGGAGGGGGGCTTGTTGTGAACATCCACACGGACACCCCTCAATGGCCGTCGCTTCAGGGGCAGTACTCTCCGGTACTCTCCGGCATGTGTGAAAGAAGCTTCAGGCCACAATCACAGACAATCCCTCAACAGAAAGTGGACCTTTGGAAACAAATGGCGACTCAGTGATACTGGGGACCATCAGGAAGGTGGGGCCTGGTGTTCTTGCTGCTGCATTATTGTTATGGGCAGCAGTGGAGAATGAGAAGATTCCGGATGCCCCCGGCTCACAGGGGAGTCTCTCCTCCTTCAGGATCGTCCTCAGAGAGCCATCATTTGTAGACACCCCGTTAGACCCAGGGTGGATAGACTTTGCATGTGCTGTCGGCATGTGAGCAACAGCCAGTGTCACAGATTCCTCCACATGTCAAGAGCTCAGATGCCTCACGTTTATTACATTCTGCAGGGTTGGTTGTTCCAGGAGGGTGAAAGTAACCATGACGTTAGACTGCCACGCCAATGGCGCTTTCCAGGGCTGCACTGGGGATCTCTGCATGGTGTCCCGAGTGTCCACCCACAATTGCATCCAGGAGGTCGCAGACACCATATTTGCAAAGGCCGACAATGCTGTCATCATCAACAGAGGTCAAGCAAGCCGGGACAAACAAACACATGGATTTGCTGAGATTTCTGGTTTCCCACAGGTGCAGGGAGCCATCGACTGTACTCATGAGGCTCTAAAAGCTCCCTGGCAACAGACAGTCCAGCACACCGGCCAGAAAGGATATGATCCGCTCCAAATTGCGGATAGCGAAGAGCATTGTCGGGCAATACAGCAGGATATAGATAGACTGGAAAATTGGGCGGAGAGGTGGCAGATGGAGTTTAATCCGGATAAATGCGAAGTGATGCATTTTGGAAGAAATAATGTAGGGAGGAGTTATACAATAAATGGCAGAGTCATCAGGAGTATAGAAACACAGAGGGACCTAGGTGTGCAAGTCCACAAATCCTTGAAGGTGGCAACACAGGTGGAGAAGGTGGTGAAGAAGGCATATGGTATGCTTGCCTTTATAGGACGGGGTATAGAGTATAAAAGCTGGAGTCTGATGATGCAGCTGTATAGAACGCTGGTTAGGCCACATTTGGAGTACTGCGTCCAGTTCTGGTCGCCGCACTACCAGAAGGACGTGGAGGCATTGGAGAGAGTGCAGAGAAGGTTTACCAGGATGTTGCCTGGTATGGAGGGTCTTAGCTATGAGGAGAGATTGGGTAGACTGGGGTTGTTCTCCCTGGAAAGACGGAGAATGAGGGGAGATCTAATAGAGGTGTACAAGATTATGAAGGGTATAGATAGGATGAACAGTGGGAAGCTTTTTCCCAGGTCGGAGGTGACGATCACGAGGGGTCACGGGCTCAAGCTGAGAGGGGCGAAGTATAACTCAGACATCAGAGGGACTTTTTTACACAGGGGGTGGTGGGGGCCTGGAATGCGCTGCCAAGTAGGGTGGTGGAGGCAGGCACGGTGACATCGTTTAAGACTTACCTGGATAGTCACATGAGCAGCCTGGGAATGGAGGGATACAAATGATTGGTCTAGTTGGACCAAGGAGCGGCACAGGCTTGGAGGGCCGAAGGGCCTGTTTCCTGTGCTGTACTGTTCTTTGTTCTTTGTTCTTTAAATGTGTGAACATTACAAACCTATCCAGCAGGTTTATAGAAGATACCCAAGAAATTTCCACAACGTGAACAGCCTGAGTAAGTCTCAGATCCCCGGCATCTTCAAGCACAGGATGCTGGGGGAAGAAGCCTCCTCGGGGATAAGGATTACCTGGGAAGGCCATGGCTGATGATGTCTTTGTGGTGGCCCCAGACTCCAGCTGAGAGAAGGAATAACAAGGTTTTTGCTGCAGCTTGGATCATAGAATCATAGAATCCCGACAGTGCAGAAGGAGGCCATTTGGCCCATCGAGTCTGCACCGACCACAATCCCACCCAGGCCCTATTCCCATCACCCCATACATTTTGACCCTAGCTAATCCCCTGACACTAAGGGGCAATTTAGCATGGCCAATCCACCTAACCCGCACATCTTTGGACTGTGGGAGAAAACTGGAGCACCCGGAGGAAACACACGCAGGCGCGGGGAGATCGTACAAACTCCACAAACTCCACACAGACAGTGACCCAAGCCGGGAATCGACCTTGGGGCCCTTGCACTACGAGGCGGCCATGCTAACCACTGTGCCACCATGCCACTCTGAGCCGGATACTGTTGGAACATACCAAAGGGATCTTGAAAATGTGATTCTGATGCCTGGAAAGATCTGGCGGAGTTTTCAGTCGCTTCCCCAGAGAGTCTCACACATCACCGTGGTTTGCTGTGTTCTATACAGCCTGGCAGTACACAGCGGGGGAGGATAGAGACAGTTTGGAGGAACTTCACGTGTTTGACAGTAATGCAGCTCAGTGTGAGGAGGAGATACAAACAAGAGAAGACATGAGGTGATTGCGGCTCCACTTGTGTTTGGGAACATTATTTACACCTGGCTACTACCCGAGCCAGCATTGTGAAACAACATCTTGCTTTCACTTTCCCCATCCTGCTGCTATATCCTGGGGTTAACAAAGAACAAAGAACAATACAGCACAGGAACAGGCCCTTCGGCCCTCCAAGCCCGCGCCGCTCCCCGGTCCAGGATTGAATCCTGAATCCAGGATCCCCGCCCAATTTTCCAGCCTATCTACATACCAATATCCTATCCACCGAGCTGTCCCTCACAGCTACGATGCTTTGTTCATTACAACCTATTAACTCACCCCCACCCCCCCATTCCAGACCATGTGATCTCCAGGGAGAGGCGAAAACCCAGAGTGAAAAACCCCAGGGCCAATATGGGGAAAAAAAATCTGGGAAATTCCTCTCCGACCCCCTGAGGCGATCGAAACGAGTCCAGGAGATCACAATGGCCCCGATCGGAAAATGCTTCCCAACCCTAGTCATTTCCACTTCCACGAACACCATATGAATTCCCTGCCCCCGAGACAGGTTCCCAACTATCCACAGTCTCGCTCTGTACTGGCACCAGCAAGATGATCATAGAATGAAGCCTTGAAACGAGAAACAAGGAACAATTAGCCCGCGCCGCTCCCTGGTCCAAACTAGACCACTCTTTTGTATCCCTCCATTCCCACTCCGTTCATATAGCTGTCTAGATAAGTCTTAAACGTTCCCAGTGTGTCCGCCTCCACCACCTTGCCCGGCAACACATTCCAGGCCCCCACGACCCTCTGTGTGAAATATGGCCTTCTGATATCTGTGTTAAACCTCCCCCCCTTCACCTTGAACCTATGACCCCTCGTGAACGTCACCACCGACCCGGGGAAAAGCTTCCCACCGTTCACCCTATCTATGCCTTTCATAATTTTATACACCTCTATTAAGTCTCCCCTCATCCTCCGTCTTTCCAAGGAGAACAACCCCAGTTTCCCCAATCTCTCCTCATAACCAAGCCCCTCCATACCAGGCAACATCCTGGTAAACCTCCTCTGTACTCTCTCCAAAGCCTCCACGTCCTTCTGGTAGTGTGGCGACCAGAACTGGACGCAGTATTCCAAATGCGGCCGAGCCAACGTTCTATACATCTGCAACATCAGACCCCAACTCTTATACTCTATGCCCCGTCCTATAAAGGCAAGCATGCCATATGCCTTCTTCACCACCTTCTCCACCTGTGACGTCACCTTCAAAGATCTGTGGACTTGCACACCCAGGTCCCTCTGCGTCTCTACACCCTTTATGGTTCTTCCATTTATCGTGTAGCTCCTCCCTACATTATTCCCACCAAAATGCATCACTTCGCATTTATCAGGATTGAACTCCATCTGCCATTTCCTTGCCCAAATTTCCAGCCTATCTATATCCTTCTGTAGCCTCTGACAATGTTCCTCACTATCTGCAAGTCCTGCCAGTTTTGTGTCGTCCGCAAACTTACTGATCACCCCAGTTACTCCTTCTTCCAGATCATTTATATAAATCACAAACAGCAGAGGTCCCAATACAGAGCCCTGCGGTACACCACTAGTCACAGGCCTCCAGCCGGAAAAAGACCCTTCCACTACCACCCTCTGTCTTCTATGACCAAGCCAGTTCTCCACCCATCTAGCCACCTCCCCCTTTATCCCATGGGATCCAACCTTTTTCACTAGCCTACCATGAGGGACTTTGTCAAACGCTTTACTAAAGTCCATATAGACAACATCCACGGCCCTTCCTTCGTCAACCATTTTGGTCACTTCTTCAAAAAACACCACCAGGTTAGTGAGGCATGACCTCCCTCTCACAAAACCATGCTGACTATCGTTAATGAGTTTATTCCTTTCTAAATGCGCATACATCCTATCTCTAAGAATCTTCTCCAACAACTTCCCCACCACGGACGTCAAGCTCACCGGCCTATAATTACCCGGGTTATCCTTCCTACCCTTCTCAAATAACGGGACCACATTGGCTATCCTCCAATCCTCCGGGTTCTCCCGACCTCCACAGCAGGGGTAGAGGCAGCCTGCTAACTGCCATGCCCTGTTGTCCATGATGACCTTGGCGAGTGTCCTCTGGAGGGCGGAGACCTGGAGGGGCCTGGCCTGCTCTGGGTGCCCCGCTGTGTGGCAGTGCCACCCGCCTCGGCCTGTGGATCTGGGGGTGGAGGGGTCACAGACAGAGGGAATTTGATTCAGCCAGGCACTCTGGGAGTCACTTGGGTGGATGGCCCCGGGATGTCCTACTCCCTATGGGTGCCTGAGGGCCCCTAGCTGACACCTTGAGGAGAAGGGGCGTGAGATTAGAGTGAGATCGAGGTGCCCTGCCCACCTCGCGAGTTGTCACTGATGGCCGCAGGAATGATGTTCTGGGTTACGGTCTCCATGGCAGCCGCCATCCCTCCAATATGGACCTCAATGCGTTGCCATGCCAACGCGATTACCTCAGACTGAAGGTGTATGTTGCAATCTAAGGAACGTGGCTGACATCCCTTCACAATGTTCCTGTGTTTGACTTTCCAGCTCCAGAAGTTGCCTCCAGCAATCCTCCGAGTGCCAGAGACTCCTGATGTCTCTCCCTCCCCCTCCTGTGGACAGGAGAGGGAGTTCTGCACCCATTGATTGTGAGCCTGTGGCTACTCTGGGATTGGTGTCATCGAGCTTCGTGTTTCTGCCCTGCGGGAGGGTATGGGTGAGCGCGGTGACACCTCGTCAAAGGTGCTGCCCTCAGGCTCCTCGTCAGTGGTATCATTGAGGCTGGAGTTGGGGGTCTTGCCCTCGGCAGCTTCCCAGAGGGAGCTGTGAAAGACAAAAAAGAGGATTAGTGCATGGCGGGTGATTGTGAAACATCAGGTTCACTCACAGGATGGCGTCTGATGGATGGGTGACACGGTGGCACAGTGCTTAGCACTGCTGCCTCACAGCGTTAGGGACCCTGGTTCGATTCCGGCCTCAGGTCACTGTCTGTGTGGAGTCTGCGCGTTCTCCCCGTGTCTGCGTGGGTTTCCTCCGGGTGCTCCGGTTTCCTCCCACAGTCCAAAGATGTGCGGGTCAGTTGCATTGGCCACGCTAAATTGCCCGTTAGTGTCAGGGGGATTAAGAGGGTAAATGCGTGGGGTTACGGGGATAGGACCTGGGTGAATTGTTGTTGGTGCAGGCTTGATGGGCCAAATGGCCTCCTTCTGCATTGTAGGGATTCTATGATTCAATGGTGATGTGTAGGATTCTCTGCTGGGTGTACACCGCCCACAGTCTACATCCTCGGTATGGTTCTGTTCCCAAAGTCTGTGAGAATCCTGATCCCGGGAACTCGACTCTGGGTCTGGGGACCCTCCTTCCTATTGGGAATCCTGCAGAAAGACTGATGGAAGGAGTGTGAGCAAGGTGCAGGCTGGGGTCGATGATAAGAATGCCTGGCAAGTGGAGCCCCGGACTGGAATAGGACATAAGCGGAAAGGAGTCCAGATGGAGATGTGAGGGTGTGTGAGAGTGAGCAGTGACAGTGAGTCAGATCCCTGTGAACGTGTGAAGGGATAGAGAGTGTGTGTGTTGCAGTGATTACATGGTTGATTTACCCCGCACAGTGATTTGATTTGATTCGATTTATTATTGTCACATGTATTAACATATAGTGAAAAGTATTGTTTCTTGCGCGCTAGACAGACAAAGCATACCGTTCATAGAGAAGGAAATGAGAGATTGCGGTGATAGCTAAGGTCTAGAGAAAGATCAACTTAATACGAGGTAGGTCCATTCAAAAGCCTGACAGCAGCAGGGAAGAAGCTGTTCTTGAGTCGGTTGGTACGTGACCTCAGACTTTTGTATCTTTTTCCCGATGGAAGAAGGTGGAAGAGAGAATGTCCGGGGTGCGTGGGGTCCTTAATTATGCTGGCTGCTTTGCCGAGGCAGCGGGAAGTGTAGACTGAGTCAATGGATGGGAGGCTGGTTTGTGTGATGGATTGGGCTACATTCAGACCTTTTGTAGTTCCTTGCAGTCTTAAGCAGAGCAGGAGCCATACCAAGCTGTGATACAACCAGAAAGAAGGCTTCCGATGGTGCATCTGTAAAAGTTGGTGAGAGTCGTAGCTGACATGCCAAATTTCCTTAGTCTTCTGAGAAAGTAGAGGCGTTGGTGGGGCTTTCTTAACTATAGTGTCGGCACGGGGGGACCAGGACAGGTTGTTGGTGATCTGGACACCTTAAATCTTGAAGCTCTCCGTTGATGTAGACAGGGGCATGTTCTCCTTTACACTTCCTGAAGTCGATGACAATCTCCTTCGTTTTGTTGATATTGAGGGAGAGATTATTGTTGCTGCACCAGTTCACCAGATTCTCTATCTCATTCCTGTACTCTGTCTCATCACTGTTTGAGATCCGACCCACTGCGGTGGTGTCGTCAGCAAACTTGAAAATTGAATTGGAGGGGATTTTGGCCACACAGTCATAGGTGTATAAGGAGTATGGTAGGGGGCTGAGAACACAGCCTTGTGGGGCATCGGTTATGGTACAGTGTTTAGCACTGCTGCCTCACAGCGCTAGGGACCCGGCTTCGATTCCCAGCTTGGGTCACTGTCGGTGCGGAGTTTGTACGTTTTCCCCGTGTCTGTGTGGGTTTCCTCCGGGTGCTCCGGTTTCCTCCCACAGTCTGAAAGACATGCTGGTTAGGGTGCAGTGACCTGAACAGGCACCGGAGTGTGGCGATGAGGGGAATTTCACAGTAACTTCATTGCAGTGTTAATGTAAGCTTTACTTGTGACTAATAAATAAACTTTATAAACTTTAATAAATAAATAAACTGGATGGAGGGTTGACCTATCCTGCAGGACGTTGTCACTGACCACTGCTCAAGCCGGATTAGTCACCTTGGTGGAATCCCTGCGGTCAGAGTTGGGACAGAGCACATTGCGGTTGGCCTTGACTGCAGCCAATGGATGCACCAGTGAGGCGTCACTGAACTTGAGTGCAGCATGCTTTCTGCCTTTGGAAGTCATGTCACTGGAGGTGTCCTTGGTGTGTTAGGGACCAGATCAGAAACTCCAAGGTTTGTTCTGAACTTAGCCCAGATCCTATGAGTTAGCCTATTTTTTTTTTGGAATTAGTGTGAGGATAAGGTGTCTCACTCCAGGTGTGAATCTAATGTACCACAAGGAAATTTTTATTAAAACAATTTTATTGAACAATACAGCTTATAACAAATGTATTAGCTTAACTTTTACCAATTGAAATACTTAAACATGACAAGATACAAATCTTAGCTGCTAACCTATCTCTATTAGTTCCAATTTAAGCAATATTTCTCATAGACTTAAACTCCCGTTTAAAAATCAGTTGGCAAACAACATAGGCTTACGTGTTTTTACTTGTTACCAATCCTAGAGCCTTTAACACTTCTGGAGATAGAGATGCAGAGAGAGGCCTGTCTTCTGACACTCAAACAGCAGCCTCCAGAGAGAGAGAGAGAAAGAGAGACAGAAACACCTCTTGTTTCTTTCCGGATCAAGCAGAAACTGCCTGCTTGTCTCCGAAAGCATAACTCCACCCATTCACATGACTCTACCTCTTGTCAATCAACCTAATTAAACCCTACTCTGAAACTCCAGGGGAAAAACAAAAAAAAATCCAAAAAAACGCTGCATCAGCTCAGGTTATAACAAACACCCTATTATCTGGGGTCAGTTATTCTTCTGCATTCTCAGCAGGTGGGCTGCCTGGAGCAGACGAATCGGCACCGTGCACATAGCTGAATTTTGAACATACCCCTCACAAGACCCATGACAAAATACATTTCTTAAAGGCACATTATTGTCACAGGCTGCAGAGGGTGTGCAGGGGAACTGTTTAGATGTGGCGCCTGCAGTTCGGTAGCTCTGAGGTTACAGCGGTGTGGGCCAATCAGGTGCTGCCTATCGCGGAACGGTGTGTTCCCTGTGGATGAATACACAGTCTGCAACACACAATAAGGTGTGAAAACCCACCATTGTGGCTGGGGGTAGAATGTCAATTTTTACACCCACTAACACACCTTCACAGAAACTCCTGGCCCTTAATTCTGTTTCCCTCTCTACAGCCGCCTCCCGACTTGTCTGGTATTTTCATAGAATCCCAGCAGTGCAGAAGGAGGCCATTTGGCCCATCGAGTCTGCATTGACCACAATTCCACCCAGGCTCCATCCCCGTGGCCTCACGTAATTACCCTACTACTTCCCCTGACACTAAGGGTCAATTTAGCATGGCCATAGAATCATAGAATCCCTCCAGTGCAGAAGGAGGCCATTCGAACCATCGGGTCTGCACCGACCACAGTCCCACCCAGGCCCGATCCCCATAACCCCATGTATTTACCCTAGCTAGTTCTCCTAACACTCAGGGTCAATTTATCATGGCCAATCCACCGACCCGCACATCTTTGGACTGTGGGAGGAAACCGGAGCACCCGGAGGAAACCCACACAGATACGGGGAGAATGTGCAAACTCCACACAGACAGTGATGCAAGCCGAGAATTGAACCCGGGTCCCTGGCGCTGTGAGGCAGCAGTGCTAACCACTGTGCCACCGTGTCGCCAGCATTTCTTTTTAATTTTGGTTTCATGGTCATCAGTAGACTTCGAGGGCGGGGCAAGGCGGTTTTGGTTTTCTGGTGAAGGGATGGAACACAGAATGTGTTTCTGTGTCTCTTTCTGTCTGGTACTTCTCAAATTTCCCAGTTTATTTGCAGACTTTCAGCAGTTACAGTTCTCACTGGTTAATGCATCCTTGATAACTACTTGCCTATTCTATTTGAACACAATCATTACCCTGCATTAAAAATAAACAGAGAGATGGAGATTGAGTTTGAGCACATTAGCCAGTGAACACAAAGGGAATTAATGTCTTTGAGTTTTGAAATGTTTGATTAACAGACAGTGAAGTGTCTGCTAATACACTGACATTTAACATCACTAACAGCAGAGATCTGTGTTAAATGAGTGGATAATATTCTCTGGGTACCTGTCTCTGCTGCATGATATAAGTGAGTTACTTATAACCTCAAACTGAAACAAGAGCATCTCACAGAGCTGGGAATCTAGATTCCTTCACTGTCGCTGGTCAAAATCCCGGAACTCTCTTCTTAACAGCACGGTGGGTGTACCTACACCACATGGACGAGAGTCATAGAGGTTTACAGCATGGAAACAGGCCCTTCGGCCCAACTTGTCCATACCGTCCCTTTTTTTAAAAACTACTAAGCTAGTCCCAATTGCCCGTGTTTGGCCCATATCCCTCTGTACCCATCTTACCCATATAAATGTCTAAATGCTTTTTAAAAGACAAAATTGTACCCGCCTCTACTACTGCCTCTGGCAGCTTGTTCCAGACACTCACCACCCTCTGTGTGAAAAAATTGCCCCTTTGGACACTTTTGTATCTCTCCCCTCTCACCTTAAACCTATGCCCTCTAGTTTTAGACTGCAGTGGGTTCAAGGCCATTGAGAGATGGGCAGTAAATGTTGGCCGAGCCAGCGGCGCCCAAACCTCAACAATGCAATCTCTTTTTTAAAGAAGCAATGACTTGAAGATTTAAAAGCAAAGTCAATGAACTCATTAACAGCAGGTGCAGCTGAAGGATATTAATGTGTGTAGCACAGTAATGTAATTACTGTAACACAAACTCACACACCTACTACTTTCTCAGAAGACTAAGGAAATTTGGCATGTCAGCTACGACTCTCTCCAACTTTTACAGATGCACCATAGAAAGCATTCTTTCTGGTTGTATCACAGCTTGGTATGGCTCCTGCTCTGCCTAAAACCGCAAGAAACTACAAAGGGTTGTGAATGTAGCCCAATCCATCACGCAAACCAGCCCCCCATCCATTGACTCTGTCTACACTTCCCGCTAATTCAGCCAGCAGAATTAAGGACCCTATGCACCCCGGACATTCTCTCTTCCACCTTCTTCCGTCAGGAAAAAGATACAAAAGTCTGAGGTCACGTACCAACCAATTCAAGAACAGCTTCTTCCCTGCTGCTGTCAGACTTTTGAATGGATCTACCTGTATTAAGTTGATCTTTCTCTGCACCCTAGCTATGATCTAACACTGCATTCTGCACCCTCTCCTTTCCTTCTGTATGAATGGTATGCTTTGTCCGTATAGCGAGCAAGAAACAATACTTTTCACTGCGTACTAATACATGTGGCAATAATAAATCAAATCAAACACCTTACTCTTACTGGCTTAACAGAGCATCACTGCTGCGTAAGATCAAAGGCAACTTTAGTTGAACTAAAATATTAAGGGGAATGATCAAAAGCTGGTGTGTGACCAAGGTTCTAAAAGAATGAGACAGATCCTGAGGTAAATCAGGAGCAAGCAATTAGCAACTAGAAAGACCCTGCATTTCTAAAGAACCTTCCACAACCTCTGGACATCTCAAATTTCCTCATAGTGAAGTCACTGTTGTAATGTAAAATACCTGGCAGCCATTTTCTGCACAGCAAGCTCCCATAAACAGCATTGTGATGGAGTCCAGTAAATCTTTTCTATTTGTGAAAATGGGAGAGGGGTAAATAGCCATGAGAGTTTGCTGCACTTGTCAGAGGCACTGCCTTTCAGGTGAGATATTGAACCGAGGCTTGGTCTGTTCTGTCAGGCAGATTTTAGTGAGGAGTAAGGGAATTTTCAGTGTCCAGGGACCAATATTTATCACACAACCAATATTGCGAATCCAGACGATGGGCGGCACAGTGGTTAGCGCTGCTCCTTCATGGCGCCAGGGACACGGGTCCAATTCCGGCCTCGGGTCACTGTCTGTGTGGAGTTTGCACGTTCTCCCCATGTCTGCATGGGTTTCCTCCAGGCGCTCCGGCTTCCTCCCACAGTCCAAAGATGTGTGGGTTAAGTGGATTGCCCCGTAGTATCAGGGGGATTAGAAGGATAAATACATGGGGTTACGAGGACAGGGCCTGGGTGGGATAGTTATTGGTACAGGCTCGATGGGTCGAATGGCCTCCTTCTGCACTGTTGGGATTCTGTTTTCATGTTTTTTTGGGTTTCCTACAGTACAACAGTGACCACACATCAAAACTGCTTCATTGACTGAAGCACTTTGGGACATCCTGAGGTAATAAAAGTCACTATATCAATGCAAATTCTTCCTTTAAGCTGCTCCCTTTTGAGGGCTGGGTTTGTAACTCTCTCGCCTCTGGGTGTGGAAAGGTTCCAGGATCGAGTCCCACTTCCAGCGTTTGAGTGCCAAAAGCAGGCTGATCTTCCAGTGCCGTACCGAGGGAGTGCTGCACTGTCAAAGATGCCACCTACCAGCTGAGACCTGAAACCGAGGCCCAATCTTTCTGCTCTGATGGATGTGGAAGGTTATAAAGGGGATAAATGTTGTTATTTCTGTGTCCTGGCCAATATTTATCCCTCAATTAGAATGAAAACACTGTCTGTCAGAGTTTGGCTGCTTTATTTCTGACATTGCAATTAAGGGGAGGCAGTGGGATAGTGGTATTGTCGCTAGATCAGTAATCCAGAGGTCAAGATCTGGGAACCGGGATTCAAATCCCACCACGGAAGATGGTGAAATTCTAAATCAATAAAAATCAAGAATTGGAGGGGGGACTTTCCCCATCCCGCCCACTACAGGAATCGGAGCAGGCGGGGGGGGGGGGAAGACCATGCAAAGGTCCGGTTTTGGGGTGAGCACAGCCAGAAACTCCCGCCCTCGAAGTCTACTGATGACGATGAAACCATTGTCGATTGTCATAAAAACCCATCTGGTTCACTAATGTCCCTTTAGGGAAGGAAATCTGCCATCCTTACCCGGTCTGGCCTACATGTGACTCCAGAGCCACAGCAATGTGGTTGACTCTCAAATGCCCTCTGAATTGCAGAGGTATATTTGGTTCTGCAACTAATGTCCACATCCTGTAAATTAATAAAAAAGCAATAGATTTCATGTTTTACTGGAACAAACTAAAAACACCATTGACTAAGTATTATTTTTGTGAGCAAATTATACTCTAAACTGCAGAATAGTTTTACCATTTTAACTTTTAAAATGATCAAATATCCCTCTCCACAGTTATACTTTAGGCAGTCCCTTACGTGGACAATTTATTCTCGAGGGATCAGTCCCAAGTTATCCTCAGCTTCTGAGGGCTGTTTTTGTTTTCATTTCCAAGCTTGATAACTTCTCATTCCAGAACTGACTTGGACTATGTGAGTTACATTGGAAATTCCTACACCTAGCCCAAGCTAGGTGAATCTTCCAGTCTCCTTCAAATCCTCAAGAGCTCAGTTTCTTCCATTTGAACATGAGCTCCCATCCGTGTAGTGTGTGGTGAACAATTGGGTCAGCATCGTCTGTGCTTCAAACGCAGGACTCACTGCTCCCCCACCGCTCTCTCTCTCTCAGATTATTTCAGACTCCCTCAGGTCTGTGAGGTCCTGTGATATGATGTGGAGATGCCAGTTTACCCCAGTCCAACGCCGGCATCTCCACATCATGACTACCATCGACACCACAAACTGCCGGCTCCAAGTGGAGAGGATCTTCAAGAAGATCGTGCATATCGACACAGACATCAAGGTGTTGTGATATCTCAAGGAATCGTGTAATCTGATACTACATCGACTTGCTCTAGACTCTTCCCCATCTCCATGCCAACATGAGTCACATGGACTTTGTATCTGGGTAGCAATGCAAATTAGCTATCCTCTGGAACCCAACTCCATTCTAACTTGGAATTGAATCGATAGTTTAAAGTATAACTGTTAATAAAAGTTGACATTCTGAGCACCACCCTGTGAGACTGGGGGAATAAACAGTCTATTCCCAATCAGCACAGGTGCTCTTGCCATTGTCTGCAGGTTTGAGCATCCAGTGCCTTCGTCCCAGTGAGACAGCCTGCAATCCCCCCCCCCTTCCTCTGCCCCACCCTACCGCCCCCCTCGACCCCCCCACCGAAGCCGCCTCCGGGACTTGTTGTCAGGCAAAGTTCAGAGCAGGTCACATTCCTCCACTTCACCTTAAATTAAAGCACAGCAAGAAGTCTCACAACACCAGGTTAAAGTCCAACAGGTTTATTTGGAATCACGAGCTTTCGGAGCGCCGCTCCTTCATCAGGTGAGTGGGTGAGTGAGTGACTGGTGTTGTGAGACTTCTTACTGTGCCCACTCCAGTCCAATGCCGGCAACTCCACATCATGAATTTAAGCGACAGACCCAAAACATTACAATCTTGATTCTTGCTGGAATCCTACTGCCCCGCCCGCCACGGAATTGGAGCGGGCGAGGGGGTGGATGATGGAAATGTCTGTTGACTTTGGGCAGGATTTTCCGGTCACGGGTCGAACAAGGCTGTAAAATCCCTCCCCATTGCTCTCAGTCTGCCATCCTCCCTGCCTTGTCCCAGCCGGTCCTGTAGACTTGTTTCCGAGGCAGCTCTCGTGTCAGACGTGACGAAGGGTCCCATCGGAGGCAAAGCTTCGAGCTTCTTTCGCCATCAGTTACCGGCTGACCTGCCTTGCGGCTGACATTCCAATTTCAGCGGATTCTCTTTGCAACGTCCAACTTAATAGAAGCTGCCTGTTATCGAGTGAGTGTTTGGATGCTAGAGGCGAGCGCTGTGATTGGGCTGGCCACCAGGGAGCAGCCCTAATGACAGGCTGTGAAGAAATGAGAAAGTGAGCCAGCAATGCCTGTCCGTGCAATCAGTGTCCACATAATTTAATGTGCTGCACATTCCTGTAAACCCATCTGCTGACATCTTCCACCTTCACAGCAACAGATAGAGCCGTTTCACTCAGCACAAACTCATAAATAAACAGCAGGCATTCCGGAACAGATTGTGCGACGCAATCGCGGGACTGTCCTGTCAATCGTGGCTTCACACCATCCTAAACGCAATGTACAACATCAGACACTAATGACAGAAGGATAAGCGTTTGATATAACACACTCTTACAGAAGCATAATCAAACTCCTTGTATCATGCAACACACCAGCAGAGATTTCCCAATCTCCTTAGGTTGGGAAATCTATGCTGGTGTGTTGCATGAGAGAAGGAGTTTGATTATGCTTCTGTAAGAGTGTGTTATATCAAACGCTTAGGGGGGGCGTTCATAGAATCCCGACTGTCACAAAGGAGGCCATTCAGCCCATCGAGTCAGTACCGACAACAATCCCACCCAAGCCCTATCCCCGAAACCCCACACATTTATCCTGCTAATCCCCCGAAATCAAAGACAATTTAGCATGGCCAATCAACCTAACCCGGACATCTTTGGACTGTGGGAGGAAACCAGAGCACCCGGAGGAAACCCACGCAGACACAGGGAGAATGTGCAAACTCCACACAGACAGTGACCTGAGGCCGGAATTGAACCCAGTTCCCTGGCACTGTGAGACAGCAGTGCGAACCACTGTGCCACCGTGTCGCACTAATTTCCATCCATTGAGAGTTTCCGATCAGGATTCTCCAGCTGATGAGCAATTACAGATGGTTCCATTCAACCTCACCCCACCTCCGTTCTGACATTCCCACCATTTGAGTAGGACAGTGTTTCTGAGGACTGGGTTCCACATTCAGATAGACTCTAAGCCAAACCCTAACCTGAACCCTAACACTAACCCTAAACCTAACCCAAACCCTGACCCTAACCCTAACTCTAACCCTAACCCTAACCCAAACCCTAACGCTAACGCTAACCCTAACCCTAACCCGAACCCTAACCCGAACCCTAACCCGAACCCTAACCCTGAACCTAACCCGAACCCCGACCCTAACCCTAACCCTAACATTAACCCAAACCCTAACGCTAACCCTAACCCGAACCCTAACCCGAACCCTAACCCGAAACCTAACCCGAACCCTGACCCTAACCCTAACCCTAACCCTAACCCAAACCCTAACCCAAACCCGAACCCTAACCCTAACTCTAGCCCTAACCCTAACCCTAACACTAACCCTAACCCTAACCCTAACACTAAGCCGAACCCTGACCCTAACACTAAGCCGAACCCTGACCCTAACCCTAACACTGACCCTAACTCTAAATCTAACCCTAACTCTAACCCCAACTCTAACTCTAACCCGAACTCTAACCCTAACTCTAACCCTAACTCTAACCCTAACTCTAACCCCAACTCTAACTCTAACCCGAACTCTAACCCTAACTCTAACCCTAACTCTAACCCTAACCCAGACCCTAACCCTAACCCTAACACTAAACCGAACCCTGACCCTAACCCTAACACTGACCCAAACTCTAACTCTAACCCTAACCCTAACTCTAACCCTAACTCTAACCCTAACCCTAACCCTAACCCCTAACCCCTAACCCTAACCCTAACCCTAACCCTAACTCTAACCCTAACCATAACCCTAACCCTAACTCTAACCCTAACTCTAACCCTAACCCTAACCCCTAACCCTAACTCTAACCCGAACCCTAACCCCTAACCCTAACCCTAACTCTAACCCTAACCCTAACCCTGGCCACTCCTGAGGATTCTTCTTAGTTGGAACGATATCTCAATGTCTTTCTTATTAGAACATAGAACAGTACAGCACAGAACAGGCCCTTTGGCCCACGATGATGTGCCGAGCTTTATCTGAAACCAAGATCAAGCTATCCCACTCCCTATCATCCTGGTGTGCTCCATGTGCCTATCCAATAACCGCTTAAATGTTCCTAAAGTGTCTGACTCCACTATCACTGCAGGCAGTCCATTCCACACCCCAACCACTCTCTGCGTAAAGAACCTACCTCTGATATCCTTCCTGTATGTCCCACCACGAACCCTATAGTTATGCCCCCTTGTAATAGCTCCATCCACCCGAGGAAATAGTCTTTGAACGTTCACTCTATCTATCCCCTTCATCATTTTATAAACCTCTATTAAGTCTCCCCTCAGCCTCCTCCGCTCCAGAGAGAACAGCCCTAGTTCCCGCAACCTTTCCTCATAAGACCTACCCTCCAAACCAGGCAGCATCCTGGTAAATCTCCTCTGCACTCTTTCCAGCGCTTCCACATCCTTCTTATAGTGAGGTGACCAGAACTGCACACAATATTCCAAATGTGGTCTCACCAAGGTCCTGTACAGTTGCAGCATAACCCCACGGCTCTTAAACTCCAATCCCCTGTTAATAAAAGCTAACACACTATAGGCCTTCTTCACAGCTCTATCCACTTGAGTGGCAACCTTTAGAGATCTGTGGATATGGACCCCAAGATCTCTCTGTTCCTCCACAGTCTTCAGAACCCTACCTTTGACCCTGTAATCCACATTTAAATTTGTCCTACCAAAATGAATCACCTCACATTTATCAGGGTTAAACTCCATTTGCCATTTTTCAGCCCAGCTTTGCATCCTATCTATGTCTCTTTGCAGCCTACAACACCCCTCCACCTCATCCACTACTCCACCAATCTTGGTGTCATCAGCAAATTTACTGATCCACCCTTCAGCCCCCTCCTCTAAGTCATTAATAAAAATCACAAAGAGCAGAGGACCAAGCACTGATCCCTGCGGCACTCCGCTAGCAACCTGCCTCCAATCTGAAAATTTTCCATCGACCACCACCCTCTGTCTTCGATCAGACAGCCAGTTACCTATCCAATCGGCCAACTTTCCCTCTATCCCACACCTCCTCACTTTCATCATAAGCCGACCATGGGGGACCTTATCAAACGCCTTACTAAAATCCATGTATATGACATCAACTGCCCTACCTTCATCAACACACTTAGTTACCTCCTCAAAAAATTCTATCAAATTTGTGAGGCACGACTTGCCCTTCACGAATCCGTGCTGACTATCCCGGATTAATCCGCATCTTTCTAAATGATCGTAAATCCCATCTCTAAGGACCTTTTCCATCAATTTACCAACCACCGAAGTAAGACTAACCGGTCTATAATTACCAGGGTCATTTCTATTCCCTTTCTTAAACAGAGGAACAACATTCGCCATTCTCCAGTCCTCTGGCACCATCCCCATGGACAGCGAGGACCCAAAGATCAAAGCCAAAGGCTCTGCAATCTCATCCCTTGCCTCCCAAAGAATCCTAGGATACATTTCATCAGGCCCAGGGGACTTATCGACCTTCAGTTTATTCAAAACTGCCAGGACATCCTCCCTCCGAACATCTATTTCCTCCAGCCTATTAGCCTGTAACACCTTCTCTTCCTCAAAAACATGGCCCCTCTCCTTGGTGAACACTGAAGAAAAGTATTCATTCATCACCTCGCCTATCTCTACTGACTCCATACACAAGTTCCCACTACTGTCCTTGACCGGCCCTAACCTCACCCTGGTCATTCTTTTATTCCTCACGTAAGAGTAAAAAGCCTTGGGGTTTTCCTTGATCCGACCCGCCATTATTGTTCAAATCTCTCCAGGATTTTACCTCCCAGACCTCCAACCCTCCGAGATCTCTGCACATTTTCCCTGGTTCCCCAAACATCCCCCCGTTCCATCGCCCCAGCAGCCTTGCCTTCAGCTACCGGCTCCCAAAACTCCAAATTCTCTTCCCCAAACCTTCACTCTGCTTTTCCCTTTTAAGATGCTCCTGAAGACTCATCTCCTTGCCCAAGACTTTGGGCGTGCGTTTCAGTGGCAAATTGTGTTTGATAACTTTCCTATGCAGTCCCCCAGAACGTTTGATGATATTAAAGGCACGACAGAAATATCGTTTTTTTTTTGTTTCCCAATGTTCTCACTGTGTCTGATTGATTTGGTTGACTGGTAGCCTTGCACTCTGCGTTAGGTGGTTGGGAGTATAATTCGCACTC
Source organism: Mustelus asterias (assembly GCF_964213995.1). Classification (NCBI taxonomy): domain Eukaryota; kingdom Metazoa; phylum Chordata; class Chondrichthyes; order Carcharhiniformes; family Triakidae; genus Mustelus; species Mustelus asterias. The sequence continues at coordinate 107,643,507 of NC_135812.1, read as the reverse complement.
CAGAATTATCGACAGTATCAGAGCTCAGAGCTTCAAGTTATGAATGCAGATCATAGAATGGTTACAGCTCAGGAGGAGCCTATCATGTCTGCACTGGCTCTCGGAATGAGCAACTCGCCGAGTGCCATTCCCCTGCCTTCTCTCTCCGTGACCATTCTAAATTAACAAGCTTAGCCTGGATAAAGACGGCTTGAGTAGAATGGGACCAGGGATGAGGAATTTCAGTGACATGGAGGGTCGGAGACAGGACAGGCTGAGAGGGGATTTGATCGAGCAAATAAGGAGAAACTGGCTTCAGTGACACAAGGTTCAGTGACAAAATGATTAGCAATAACTGGGGAAGAGGAGGGGAAAACTTTCACTCAGTGGGTGTTGTGATCTGGAACGCAGTGCCCGAAACGAGGGTGGAAACAGTTTCGAAGAGGAGCTGGATAAATATTTGATGGATCTCCCTCCATGTGGCACGATTCCGTGACTCTAAGGTTGAGGGGGGACACGCTTCGGGTTTTGATATTACTGAGAGGAATGGATACTGTGGATGAGAGCGGGGTCTGTAACAGGCCCTCCTGTGAATATTGTACATTGAGATTGAAAATCTCTGGAAGTGAGGAAGAGAGAAGTGCCCAACGGAACGCGGGATGTGTGAAATAGACTTGTGGCCAAAGTAGTTAATGGGGTGCTAATTAAAAACCTTTCAAAAAGAACTGGATGAATATCTGGTTAGGAATAGATTGAGGCAAATTACAAACAGAAATAATTGAATTCTGTTCCAAACGCGATGGTTTCTGTGCTCCAGGGTTTGAAGGAGAATGTCAAATGTGTAATATAGAGTTGAAGGAATGAGAGCAAAGTGCCGAGCGTTCTGCTTGTTCTACCATTGAGGTGCAACAAGAAACTTCACAGCTCCTTTGGCCGGGAGGTGTTCTGGTCTGAAAGCAACAGGAAAAAGGCCATGCATTAACGGTGATCGCCATTCTTAATCTGCCAACACAGCAGGTGAAGATGTGAGTTGTGAATGTCCAGAACTCGCCACGGAATGTTAACGCTGGCAATCCAACACATGATACTCTGTTAACAATTGTTCATGTAAATGGCAGCCAACCTCTCCAGCCCTGAAAATATGCAGCATAGGAGGACACCACTCGGCCCATTGTGCTGGTGCCAGCCCAAAGTAAGGGAACATGTTAGATCATTAAATCTTATTCCTGCGTCTAATTGCTGTTCGAGAACTTTTAAATGTCAGATGGAGAAGAAAGAACTGGTATTATTATCCTGCCTTTCAGAAGCTCAACTGGAATTCAGTCGCTTGTGCTGCAGGAAACATGCGAGCCAATTTACACACAGCAAGATCCCACAAAAAACAATGCAATCATGGCCTGATAATCTGTTTTCTTAGTGATGTTGTTAAGCATTGGCTAGTACACTGGGTCATCGCCCCTAACTTCACTCTGGCCGCGGGATTTTTAAATTCATTTCGGAGACATTTTATGGGAAAGACGGCACCACCAACAGTTCAGCACTCCCTCAGTACTGACCCACTGACAGTGTGGCACTCCCTCAGTACTGACCCTCTGACAGTGCGGCACTCCCTCAGTACTGACCCACTGACAGTGTGGCACTCCCTCAATACTGACCCACTGACAGTGTGGCACTCCCTCAGCACTGACCCTCTGACAGTGCAGCACTCCCTCAGTACTGACCCTCTGACAGTGTGGCACTCCCTCAGTACTGACCCTCTGACAGTGCAGCACTCCCTCAGTACTGACCCGCTGACAGTGCAGCACTCCCTCAGTACTGACCCACTGACAGTGTGGCACTCCCTCAGTACTGACCCGCTGACAGTGTGGCACTCCCTCAGTACTGACCCTCTGACAGTGCAGCACTCTCTCAGTACTGACCCTCTGACAGTGCGGCACTCCCTCAGTACTGACCCTCTGACAGTGCAGCACTCCCTCAGTACTGACCCTCTGACAGTGCGGCACTCCCTCAGTACTGACCCTCTGACAGTGCGGCACTCCCTCAGTACTGACCCTCTGACAGTGCGGCACTCCCTCAGTCCTGCACAGGAGCTGCAACCTGCGTGTTTCTGCTCAGAGCTCTGGAGTGGACGAGAACCTTGTGTTTGAGGGTGAGTGGTCCACGCACTGAGACACGGCTGTCAGGAGGAAAATACAGAAATCCGTATCCACTGTCATTGGTAAAACCCTGTTTCCCCATCAGCAAATCTGGCTGTTGGGAGTGCGGTGCCGGGAGAAGAATCTGTCCACACAATGTGGATGTGTCTGATTCACATTTATTTCCGCTCTTTCAGTATTGCTGTAGCCAAGATATTATTTGCTCATCAGCAGTTGCTGACTTTATCATTCATTAATTATACATTGCTTTCAATTAGGGGGCAGTTGATTCGTTAAGTTAAAGATAAGAACCTAAGACTGAGCTTTGTTACATTAATAATGCACTTTCGAAGTGTTGCCGCACTGTTTGGGATGAAGTTCATCATTTATACTGATAACTTTTTCCCTTCTGAAGAGATTTCTCACCAATGGGGTTCCCTAATCGACCCAAAAGCCAACATTCTCACTCAGCACTGCGTGTAAATAGGATTCTTCAGACCCCAGGGAAGAGCTTAACCCAAACCTTGCTCTGGAGGCTCCTCGCCCGTTCACTGGGGAACACCGGCTGATGCTGCGTTCTGCCCCATGCTGCCTGGACCAGCTGGTATCTCGCAGTCAGAACATTCTGGGCCCAGTCCCACCCACACATCTGAACAGAAAATGCAGGCTGACACTCCAGTGCGGGACTGAGTGAGTGCTGCACTGTCAGAGGGTCAGTGCTGAAGGAGTGCCGCACTGTCAGAGGGTCAGTACTGAGGGAGTGCCGCACTGTCAGAGGGTCAGTGCTGAAGGAGTGCCGCACTGTCAGAGGGTCAGTACTGAGGGAGTGCCGCACTGTCAGAGGGTCAGTGCTGAGGGAGTGCCGCACTGTCAGAGGGTCAGTGCTGAGGGAGTGCCGCACTGTCAGAGGGTCAGTGCTGAGGGAGTGCCGCACTGTCAGAGGGTCAGTGCTGAGGGAGTGCCGCAGTGTCAGAGGGTCAGTACTGAGGGAGTGCCGCACTGTCAGAGGGTCAGTGCTGAGGGAGTGTCGCACTGTCAGAGGGTCAGTACTGAGGGAGTGCCGCACTGTCAGAGGGTCAGTGCTGAGGGAGTGCCGCACTGTCAGAGGGTCAGTACTGAGGGAGTGCCACACTGTCAGAGGGTCAGTACTGAGGGAGTGCCGCACTGTCAGAGGGTCAGTGCTGAGGGAGTGCTGCACTGTCAAAGGGTCAGTGCTGAGGGAGTGCCACACTGTCAGAGGGTCAGTACTGAGGGAGTGCTGCACTGTCAGAGGGTCAGTGCTGAGGGAGTGCCGCACTGTCAGAGGGTCAGTACTGAGGGAGTGCTGCACTGTCAGAGGGTCAGTACTGAGGGAGTGCCACACTGTCAGAGGGTCAGTACTGAGGGAGTGCCGCACTGTCAGAGGGTCAGTGCTGAGGGAGTGCCGCACTGTCAGAGGGTCAGTGCTGAGGGAGTGCCGCACTGTCAGAGGGTCAGTACTGAGGGAGTGCCACACTGTCAGAGGGTCAGTACTGAGGGAGTGCCGCACTGTCAGAGGGTCAGTGCTGAGGGAGTGCCGCACTGTCAGAGGGTCAGTGCTGAGGGAGTGCCGCACTGTCAGAGGGTCAGTACTGAGGGAGTGCCGCACTGTCGATTTAGTTCAGTTGGTTGGACAGTTGGTTTGTGATGCAGAGTGACACCAACAGTGTGGGTCCAATTCCCATCCCGGCGAATGTTATTCATGACGGCCCCATCTCCTCAACCTTACCCCTCGCCTGAGGTGTGGTGACCCTCAGGATAAATCACCACCAGCCAGCTCTCCCCATCAAATCGCAGAGCAGCCTATGGTCATCTGGGTATGTGACGACTTTACTCCTCAGTCCTGCAGAGTGTCACTGACAGTGTGGCACTCCCTCAGTACTGTCCTGAGAGTTTCACTGACAGTGTGGTGCTCCCTCAGCACTGCACCCAGCGTGTCACTGACAGTGTGGCATTCCCTTAGTACTGCACTCGGAGTGTCACTGACAGTGTGGCACTCCCTCAGCGCTGCACTCGGAGTGTCACTGACAGTGTGGCACTCCCTCAGCGCTGCACTCGGAGTGTCACTGACAGTGTGGCATTCCCTTAATACTGCACTCGGAGTGTCACTGACAGTGTGGCACTCCCTCAGCGCTGCACTCGGAGTGTCACTGACAGTGTGGCACTCCCTCAGCGCTGCACTCGGAGTGTCACTGACAGTGTGGCACTCCCTCAGCGCTGCACTCGGAGTGTCACTGACAGTGTGGCACTCCCTCAGCGCTGCACTCGGAGTGTCACTGACAGTGTGGCATTCCCTTAATACTGCACTCGGAGTGTCACTGACAGTGTGGCACTCCCTTAGTACTGCACTCGGAGTGTCACTGACACTGTGGCACTCCCTCAGCGCTGCACTCGGAGTGTCACTGACACTGTGGCATTCCCTTAATACTGCACTCGGAGTGTCACTGACAGTGTGGCACTCCCTTAGTACTGCACTCGGAGTGTCAGCCTAGATTTTGAGCTTAGGTTTTCGGAGTGAGTCTAGAAGTGAGAACCCATCACGGTTAAGACAAACTTCAGAAAGATATGGAGATGTGGTGGGCAAGCTTCTCAATACAGCAGGGTGCATATGAGAAGGGAATAGAGCAGGAGTAGGCCATTCAGCCCCTCAAGCCTGATGCACCATTCAATAAGATCGTGGCCAATCTGATTGTGGTCTCAATTCCACTTTCTGGCCTGCTCCCCAGAATCCTTCAGTCCTATGTCAATCCGTCTGAGCCAGTCTGGAATATATTCAGTGAGCCAGCCTACTCTGCTCTGTGGGGACGGCAATTCCACAGTCAGCCTCTGAGAAGAGATTCCTCTTCATCTGAACTGGGAGATTATTCTAAAACAGTGATCCCGAGTAGTGGGTTCAGTAGCAAAGTTATCTGTAGTAAATCTGTAGTAAACATAATTGCCCTGGTTCTAGAAGTGATTTTAATCTTTCGAACGTTTCCAGGGTAACTCTTCTGCTAAAAGAGTTGGAACAATTCAAAGTCTCAGATTTAAATCGGATGCTTCCCAGCGCAGAGTAATCACCCATCGGAAGTTTAAACTTTCTGGGCCATTCCCATGCAGTCCTTGCGTGGGAACTTCTGGAGTTGTGGGCAAGGGGTGGGGTGGGGTGGGGGGCGAGTGGGGGGGGGGGTGCAGGTGGACGGTGGTTGATGTCAGGGGGAGAGAGACGGGAGGGAGATGTGGGAGGGTAGGGGGGGGGGGAGGTCACCCCAGCGTGTCTTGTGGGGTGTCTCATAGGTACAACCCCCTGGGGAACAGAAGCTTTGGGTCAAGATTCCAATGTGAGGGGGAACAACTGAGTGCTGACCTGGAGAATGTCCAGATAGGCAATGAGTAAGTGAAACCAGAAAAGAAAATGCTGGAAAAAGAGAGAGAAGAGCTGACGTTTCGAGTCCAGGTGACCCTTTGTCAAAGCTAAAAGGCAGAGAAAGTGGGAGATATTTATACTGCAGGGGGAGGGAATGGAAGGTGAGTCATAGTCATAGAAACCAGGGGAAAGGCTGCTAATGGCAGCCCAAAGAGAGAATAAAGGGTGTGAATGGCCAAACGGCAGAGAAGCTGAAATCAGAGGGTAAACTGTGTCAGATGAAGATGTTGGGGGAGGACGGGAATGGGTGGGAGAGAGGTAAAACTTAGAAAAGGGGAAGCAAAGGGGGAGAACAGGTAAGGGAAGGGGGATGAAATAGGGGGAAAGAGTGGGGGGAAACATAGAACATAGAACATTACAGCGCAGTACAGGCCCTTCGGCCCTCGATGTTGCGCCGACCAGTGGTACCAAGCTAAAGCCCCTCTAATCTGCACTATTCCAATATCATCCATATGTTTATCCAATAACCACTTGAACGCTCTCAACGTTGACGAGTCCACCACTGCTGCAGGCAGGGCATTCCACGCCCTTACTACTCTCTGAGTAAAGAACCTACCTCTAACATCTGTCCTATATCTCTCACCCCTCAATTTAAAGCTATGTCCCCTCGTGCTAGCCATCACCATCCGAGGAAAAATGAAGAAAGACAATAAAGAAATAAAAGGTAGAGAACAGTAAAAAATTAAACAAAATAAAATGAAAACAAAGGGGTGGAGGTGGGGTGGAGCGAATCATCTGAGGTTGTTGAATTCGATGTTGAGACTGGAAGGCTGTAAAGTGCCCAGCCGGAAGATGAGATGCTGTTCCTCCAGTTTGCGTTGAGCTTCACTGGAACATTGCAGCAGGCCAAGGACAGACATGTGGGCACGGGAGCAGGATCGTGTGTTAAAATGGCAGCAACCGGAAGGTCAGGGTCCTGATTGCGCACAGACCGAAGGTGCTCAGCAAAGCGATCACCCAGTCTACGCTTGGTCTCTCCGATATCGAGGAGACCACATTGGGAGCAGCGAATGCAATAGACCAAATTGAAAGAGGTGTCAGTGAAACGCTGCTTAACCTGGAATGAGTGTTTTGGACCTTGGATGGTGAGCATGGAAGAGGTAAAGGGACAGGTGTTACACCTGCTGTGATTGCATGGGAAGGTGCCATGAGTGACGGGAGAGGTGTTGGGTATAGTGGAGGAGTGGACTAGGTTATCCCGGAGGGAATGGTCTCTGCAGAATGCTGACAGAGGGAGTGAAGGGAAGATGTGTTTGGTGGAGGCATCACGCTGGAGTTGGTGAAAATGGCGGAGGATTATGCTTTGCATGTGGAGGCTGGTGGGGTGAAATGTGAGAACAAGGGGGACTCTATCCTTGTTCTGGGAGGGAGGGGAGGGGGTGAGGGTCGTGGCGCGGGAGATGGACTGCATGCTGCTGAGAGTCCTGGCGACAACCGTAGATGGGAATCCACGGTTGAGGAAGAAGGAGCACATATTATAAACACCACTTTGGAAAGTGGCATCATCGGGACAAATGCGAAGAAGGTGAAGGAGCTGAGAGAAAGGGAAAGAGTCCTCACAGGATGTAGGGTGTGAAGAGCTGTCGTCCAGATAGCTGTGAGGGTCAGTGAGCTTGTAATGGATATTGGTCGATAGTCTATTGCCGGAAATGGAGACAGAAAGGTCAAGGAAGGGAAGAGTCTGAGATGGACCAGGTGAAGGTGGTGGAAGGGTGGAAACTGGAAGCGAAGTTGATTAATTTTTCGAGCTCTGGGCGAGAGCATGAAGCGGCAGCAAAATAGTCATCGATTTTTCTCTTTTGGTTTCAAATTCCAGCATCCGCAGTAATTTGCTTTTATCCAGTATTTAACTCACTGCCACTTCTCTTCCAGGAATGCCTACCCTGAAGAAGTATTGTCCTTCTCTCTGACAGGATTTCCGTATGTCTCTCCCCCCGCTATCCACCTTCACTGCTTTCCATTTCTCTCTTAGTGTTGGATAAGGTGTTTACCAAGACTCGCTTCCACAGCCACATTTCCTCCCTCAGTGACTGTCTTCATCTCTGACTTACCCCACGTGGACTTCAGCTCAAATTCCACCCTGCCTGTAACCTCCAGGATTACAGGTACCTCCAGGATATACAACATTCTTCCTACTGCTGTTCTCGCCGCATCCTGAAAGTTACACTCAGCACCATGCGCCGTGGCATGAAGATACTCGACATTTCTCTCCAGCAACACCGTCTTACTCTCTCTCAAAACATTTCATCCTCTGCATCATTCAATGTCTTAACAAGAAACTTTTCCTGTTTCTTGCAGATGTTAAGGAAAGCAAGCTTCAACAACTTAACAACACCACTGCCCATCCCAGGCTCTCCACCAGACCCAATCCCTCAAACTCCATCTCTTCTAGCCCCAGCTCTTGCTGTGTCATCACCAGACCCTCCGACCTTCCCCTCTCTGAGGCTGAGCGTGCTGTTCTCAGCAAAGGACTCAACTTTGTACCCTTACGTCCCCACCTCAGTGATGTTGAACTCTTCTTCCGCCCCCTTCATCTCCATGCCCACTTTTTTGGGCAAGAGTCCTCTCCCCCCATTCCACAGATCCTTTCACGTGCCTCCGACATTCTGCCTCCAATTGGACACCCCCACTGGGACAATTACCTGCCCTCGATCTTTTCATTGGGAACTGTCAACGGGACATTGGCCGTCTCAATTTTTCTGCCCCCCTCATCCATTCCAACCTCTCTCCTTCCGAACTTTCCACCCTTCGCTCCCTCAGGTCCAACCCTGACATTGTCACCAAACCTGCCGACAAAGGGGGTGCTGTTGTCGGGCGCACTGACCTCTACCTCGCAGCGGCTGAGCACCAACTCTCAGATACTTCCTCCTACCTCCCCCTGGACCATGACCACACCACTGAACATCAAGCCTTTATCTCCAACACCATCACCGACCTCATTTCCTCCGGATGCCTTCCCTCCACAGATTCCAACCTTGTCGTCTCCCAACCCCGGACAGCCCGCTTCTACCGACTTCCCAAAATCCACAAAAAGGACCGTCCTGGTAGGCCCATTGTGTCAGCATGCTCCTGCCCCACTGAACTTATTTCCTCTTACCTTGACTCCATCCTCACTCCCCTGGTCCATTCCCTCCCCACCTATATCCGGGATTCCTCTGATTCCCTGCGTCATATTGACAGCTTCCAGTTCACAGGCCCTAACCGTCTCCTATTCACCATGGATGTGCAATCTCTCTACACCTCCATCCCACACCAGGGCGGCCTGAGAGCTCTTCGCTTCTTTCTTGAAAAGAGGCCTGAATAATTCCCATCCACCACCACTCTCCTCCACCTGGCTGAACTCGTTCCCTCTCTCAGCAACTTCTCCTTTAACTCATCCCACTTTCTCCAAATCAAAGGAGTAGCAATGGGTACCCGCATGGGTCCTAGCTACACTTGTCTTTTTATGGGGCATGTGGAATATTCCTTGTTCCAGGCCTATCCAGGTCCCCTCCCACAACTCCTTTACCGGTACATCGATGGTTATTTTGGTGCCGCTTCAAGCTTTCATCCAACCTCGAAAAATTCATCAACTTTGCTTCCAGTTTTCACCCCTCCACCGCCTTCACCTGGTCCACCTCAGACACTTCCCTTCCCTTCCTTGACCTTTCTGTCTCCATTTCCGGCAATAGACTATCTACCAATATTCATTAGAAGCCCACTGACTCCCACAGCTATCAGGACTACAGCTCTTCACAGCCTACATCCTGGAAGGACTCCATCCCTTTCTCTCAGCTCCTTCACCTCCGTCGCATTTGTTCCAATGATGCCACTTTCTAAAGCGGTGCTTCTAAGATGTGCTCCTTCTTCCTCAACCGTGGATTCCCATCTACAGTTGTCGTCAGGGCCCTCAACAGCATACAGTCCATCTCTCGCACCACGACTCTCACCCCCTCCCCTCCCTCCCAGAACAAGAATAGAGTCCCCCTTGTTCTCACATTTCACCCCGCCAGCCTCCGCATGCAAAGCACAATCCTCCGCCATTTTCACCAACTCCAGCGTGATGCCTCCACCAAACACATCTTCCCTTCCCTCCCTCTGTCAGCATTCCGCAGAGACCATTCCCTCCGGGATAACCTAGTCCACTCCTCCACTATACCCAACACCTCTCCTGTCAGCTGTGGCACCTTCCCATGTAATCACAGAGGGTGTAACACCTATCCCTTTACCTCTTCCATGCTCACTATCCAAGGAGTTTAATGCGGAGAAGTGTGAGGTAATTCACTTTGGTAGGAATAACAGATGTGTTGAGTATAGGGCTAACGGGAGGACTTTGAATAGTGTGGAGGAGCAGAGGGATCTAGGTGTATGTGTGCATAGATCCCTGAAAGTTGGGAATCAAGTAGATAAGGTTGTTAAGAAGGCATATGGTGTCTTGGCGTTTATTGGTAGGGGGATTGAATTTAGGAGTCGTAGCGTTATGTTGCAACTGTACACAACTCTGGTGCGGCCGCACTTGGAGTACTGTGTGCAGTTCTGGTCCCCACATTACAGGAAGGATGTGGAGGCTTTGGAGAGGGTGCAGAGGAGGTTTACCAGGATGTTGCCTGGTATGGAGGGGAGATCCTATGAGGAGAGGCTGAGGGATTTGGGATTGTTTTCGCTGGAAAGGCGGCGGCTAAGAGGGGATCTTATTGAAACATATAAGATGATTAGAGGTTTAGATAGGGTGCATAGTGATAGCCTTTTTCCTCTGATGGAGAAATCCAGCACGAGGGGGCATGGCTTTAAATTGAGGGGGGGTAGTTATAGAACCGATGTCAGGGGTAGGTTCTTTACCCAGAGGGTGGTGAGGGATTGGAATGCCCTGCCAGCATCAGTAGTAAATGCGCCTAGTTTGGGGGCGTTTAAGAGATCCGTAGATAGGTTCATGGACGAAAAGAAATTGGTTTAGGTTGGAGGGTCACAGTTTTTTTTTTTAACTGGTCGGTGCAACATCGTGGGCCGAAGGGCCTGTTCTGCGCTGTAATGTTCTATGTTCTATGTTCTAAGGTCCAAAACACTCATTCCAGGTTAAGCAGTGTTTCACTGACACCTCTTTCAATTTGGTCGATTGCATTCGCTGCTCCCAATGTGGTCTCCTCTATATCGGAGAGACCAAGCGTAGACTGGGTGATCGCTTTGCTGAGCACCTTCGGTCTGTGCGCAATCAGGACCCTGACCTTCCGGTTGCTGCCATTTTAACACACGATCCTGCTCCCATGCCCACATGTCTGCCCTTGGCCTGCTGCAATGTTCCAGTGAAGCTCAACGCAAACTGGAGGAACAGCATCTCATCTTCCGGCTGGGCACTTTACAGCCTTCCGGTCTCAACATCGAATTCAACAACTTCAGATGATTCGCTCCACCCCACCTCCACCCCTTTGTTTTCATTTTATTTTATGTAATTTTTTACTGTTCTCTACCTTTTATTTCTTTATTGTCTTTCTTCATCTTTCTTCCTCCCCACCCCACTCTTTCCCCCTACTTCATCTCCCTTCCCTTCCCTTTTCTCCCCCTTTGCTTCCCCTTTTCTAAGTTTTACCTCTCTCCCACCCATTCCCATCCTCCCCCAAAACCTTCATCTGTCACAGTTTATCCTCTGATTTTAGCTTCTCTGCCGTTTGGCCATTCACACCCTTTATTCTCTCTATAGGCTGCCATTAGCAGCCTTTCCCCTGGTTTCTGTGGCTATGACTCATCTTTCATTCCCTCCCCCTGCAGTATAAATATCTCCCACTTTCTCTGCCTTTTAGAACAAAGAACAAAGAACAATACAGCACAGGAACAGGCCCTTCGGCCCTCCAAGCCCGTGCCGCTCCCTGGTCCAAACTAGACCATTCTTTTGTATCCCTCCATTCCCACTCCGTTCATGTGGCTATCTAGATAAGTCTTAAACGTTCCCAGTGTGTCCGCCTCCACCACCGTGCCTGGCAGCGCATTCCAGGCCCCCACCACCCTCTGTGTAAAATACGTCCTTCTGATATCTGTGTTAAACCTCCCCCCCCTCACCTTGAACCTATGACCCCTCGTGAACGTCACCACCGACCTGGGGAAAAGCTTCCCACCGTTCACCCTGTCTATGCCTTTCATAATTCTATACACCTCTATTAAGTCTCCCCTCATCCTCCGTCTTTCCATGGAGAACAACCCCAGTTTTAGCTTTGACAAAGGGTCACCTGGACTCAAAACATCAGCTCTTTTCTCTCCTTACAGATGCTGCCAGACCTGCTGAGATTTTCCAGCATTTTCTCTTTTGGTTTCAGATTCCAGCATCCGCAGTAATTTGCTTTTATCCAATGAATAACAGAAACCGTGTCATTGGCACACACACAATGTGATAACACATATTGCATCGATATCAGTCATACACAATGAAACCATCAACCTTATACATATTGGAACTGCTCGCAATTTTCAATCTAGACTTCCAAGGTTGGTGTCAGGAGTCAAAGTGACATACTTGCAATCTCCTGAAGGCGTTATTGATATATCTCTTCATTTCATATACACTGCATGTCGGGGGCTCTGTTAATTTAGTAGAGTATCAACCGGATATCTCAACAATTCCCAAATCTTTACAGCTCGTCTTCAAAATCAAGGACATATCACCTATCATCCTATAAATAGGGCCATGTGATAATATCTGATATAAAGCCGATAACTAACACCCATTGGACGCAGGTACCCCAGCTGGATGTGAACCCAGTATTCAGAGTTGGCGCTGCAATTTGATAGGTTCTTGATTAATGAGGGGATCAGGAGTTATGGGGAAAAGGCAGGAGAATTGGGGATGGGAAAAATATCAGCCATGATTGAATGGCGGAGCAGACTCGATGGGCCGAGTGGCCTAATTCTGCTCCTATGTCTTATGGTCTTATCTCTGGCGTGAATGGGGTTCGAACCCAACCCTTCCGACTCTTGAGGGGTGAATATTTCCCCTGAGCCACAGACACATGTCCCCTGCTGGGGGTCAGCGCTTAGAGACCAGATCCGAGATCGCACTGGGACTGGACTAGAATGGGCCGTGGATTCGAACTTTGGTGACTGTACCTCCAGCAGATCTCGGCTCCTTCTGAAAGGGAGATAGATAACCGAACCTAATCTCATTGAATAGCTGACCGGCCCCACCATTTGGTTCTGCAGTCTCTCTCTCTCTCCCTCTCTCTCTGTGTGACTGGCACCGACTGCAGGTTTATGATTCAGGTATTTGAAGCCAGCCTTGGCAAGTGGGTCGAGGAACACACTCCGAGGGTGTGCCCTTCTCCCAGAGAGTGGGAAGTTTATTTAGACATTGGCTCAGGCTGCAAGCTCACAGAAAGAGGAGGCCCAGTCTCCAATAATAACCCGAGCACCCGGGACGCAGAGAAGCAGGTCAGCAGTGGGCTGTAAGCAGCCTCCGCAAATGCAGGAAGGAGCCTGGCAGTGTGAACGGTTTGGCATCAACCCACCCATTGGCTCAGCATGGTTTGCAACAAGCGCTGAACTGACAACAATCTGGACAGAAGGTGGCAAGTGGAACTGGGCCAGTTGTCTCACTGGAGACCGTCAAAGGAGCAATAACCTGCTTGGGGGAGGCAGTAACGGTGCCGGGGTCAGGGACGCAGGTCACATCTGACTGTGCTTCACTCCCTAAGCAGCTGCTGTACTCGGTTCCTCTGAATGATCGCAGTTCCATTCAAAAATAAAAGCTTCACAAAAGAATTTGGACAAAATATCTCCTCCTCCAAAACAAAACCGCCTGCAAATCGCTGTCTTTCAAACTGGGCTGAGCACGTGTCGAGCAATGTTATTTCTGTCAGGGAGGCCGGATGATGCACACTTCAGGCTTACAGTTGGATGGTGACACAGACTGGACTCACACTGTGTGATTGCGAAAGGACACCTCAGCGTTCCCCCCCAACCCCCCCCTGCCCACGATACTGAAACAGGGGCAGCAGCGAGGAAATACACTGTCATTGCCGCCTCCATCTGACCATTTAACACCCGGGAGAAGGAAGGTGCATCCCGAATTCCTGTAAATTGGCAGGGAGGAGAGAGCGACGGATAGGAAGAGAGGGAAAGGAGATGTGAGAGAAAGACGGAGAGACGGGCAGAAAGAAAAAAATGGCAGAGAAAATGAGAGACAGGAGGAGAGAAAGGGAGACAGATGAGAGACCGAGAGACCCAGGGAGAGGCAGATGTCTCTATCTCATGCTTCATGTTTCTATAAAATCCTTCGATCTCCTGTCACCAATCAGAATTCAATGCATTTTGACAGCATGTTGCAAGTCTTTGCACAGAAGACAGCAAGAAAACTTGCAGGAAATAGTCTAGTTACTGGAGTTGTTTGTAAACGGTGCTGTGTGAGGACAAGGGGCTGTGTTATATCAGGACTGGATGGAAGAAAATCCACAACAAGGGCTACACTGAGAGTACGGCCTTTCAGGAGAGAGAGAAATGTGGAATCTCTGCTCCATAATCGTCCAACATAACAGCTGCTAATTAGAGCACTTACTGAACTCAGGGAGTTTGGCGAGTGAGGGGCTTTTAAGGGTTGATCTCCTGCTACAATTGCTATGATCGGGCAGGAGGTAAGTGCCGTGCGAACCAAATCCCAAAGGGAAACTTGGCAAGCTATCACAACTTTTTTCTATTTATTTTTTTACCACAAGACGATACATGTCAGGAGGCACAAATTCTAGTAACTTATGGAGACTTAAAATATTAAAATAAAACACATGTTAACAAAAGAAAAGAAAACTTAAACACACAAGATTACATTTACACAGTTAAAACTAGCATTACAGAACAAAAGGATTTCCTACGTGGTTAGAATCACAAATAAAAATCCCTTTAAGCAACAGTTCCCAGAGCTTTTTAATATATAAAGAAATCCAGTCATATCACCTCAAGGAATCCACTATTGGGAAAAGATATCCCAGGGTTTCTCTCCCACTCCACTGTGGAAAATTCCAAAAATCTTGAAATAAAACCTTGCTTTCTGGAAAAAAACACACAGGTGTTTTTCTGGGTTGGCTGGCAACGGCTTCACTTTGTTTCCTTTCAGCACTCTCTCCCAGCACTGAGCCCACTCCAGGAGGTCTAACATCGCCACACTCCCAGCACTGAGCCCACTCCAGGAGGTCTAACATCGCCACACTCCCAGCACTGAGCCCACTCCAGGAGGTCTAACATCGCCACACTCCCAGCACAGCTCCCAATCTCCTTTTAAAGATGTTTTGTCTCTTTTGCCTTTTCTGGTTGTACTTATCCTTCATCGAAATGAACCTTCCCCAGGATTTAAAAATATTTTATGTTTTAGGGCCACCATTTTCAGGCAAAATAAAATTGAATAACTTTGCCGTATTTATTTATGATCTTTCCCAGCATAATTCGCTTTGATATTTAACAACTGAACACAACAAACTTTCTTTAATGCAAATTCCAGCTCCTGTCTTATTTACTTGTAGAACGCCCAACTCGCCTCAATTCAGTTCAAATCCCGGCTTCTCAACTTTAAAGAGACTCAGTCGCAGGTTAATTAAATTAGTTACACTCTCACACTCACAAATTCACACTCACACACAATCTCACACTCACACACACAAATTCACACTCACACACACACTCACACACACGCACTCACACACACACACAAATTCACACACACACATTCACACACACATGCACACTCACACACATTCACACACACAAATTCACACTCACAAACACACACACGCTCACACTCACACTCACGCTCATACTCACACTCACACGCTCACTCACACACTCACACTCACACACACTCTCACACTCACTCACACGCTCACACTCACACACACTCTCACACACACACTCTCACGCGCACTCACACACGCACTCACAAATTCACACACATTCACACACACACACACACACACATGCACACTCACACACATTCACACACACAAATTCACACTCACAAACACACTCACGCTCACGCTCACACACTCACAGACACACACACACACTCATACAAACATAAATCCACTTCACAGCATACCACAGTCCACCCTAAATATATTAAAAAGTACATTTTCTTCACACAGTCTAGATTTGACTTGACATTTAACTTAACTTTATCTTTTGTTCGTTTAATTAATAAAAACTCCTTTCATCACGAATATTAAATTGTAGTTGTAGTCAGTATCAGTCTCTGGTAAATGCGTTGGCGACTAATGGCAGCTGCAGAGTTAGTTAACTATTGGCGGGCGGCACAATGACACAGTGGTTAGCACTGCTGCCTCACAGCGCCAGGGACCCGGGTTCGATTCCCAGCTCAGGTCACTGTCTGTGTGTCTGCACATTCTACCCATGTCTGCATGGGTTTCCTCCGGGAGTTCCGGTTTCCTCCCACAGTCCAAAAAACGCATTGGTTAGGTGCATTGGCCATGCTAAATTCTCCCTCAGTGTCCCCGAACAGGCGCCGGGGTGTGGCTACTAGGGGATTTTCACAGTAACTTCATGCTAAATTGCCCCTTAATGTCAGGGGGACTAACTGGGGTAAAATGCATGGGGATGGAGCCTGGGTGGGATTGTGGTCGGTGCAGACTCGATGGGCCGAATGGTCTCCTTCTGCACTGTAGAGAATCTATGATTCTGTGAGGTGCTGAGTTAGAACCTGTTCTGGAGCAGTCCCGGAATCGGGGCTTTGGAATTTCAGTGAGTATAGATACAGGAGGCTTTGCTAATGCACAAAGTCTGGCTCCAAGGAGTGTTACTGGATTGGACTGCAGTCTATAGAAGACTGGACTGTAATATATAAAGGATTGAACTGGAATACATCAAGCACTGGACTGTAATATATAATGAGTGGAAACTGCATCATTGAATGGAGAAGCGGCTTTACATAATTCCAGTGCATCCCTGGCCCAGCTGAGAAGGGAGTTTGATGGGATCAGCTGATCAAAGCTTTGCATCCTCCCCCGGCCAGGACCTGAACCTCAGTGTGGACGGTGAACCCAGATAACCCCCAAATATGGAGAAGACCTCACCAACACACTGAGTGTGAGAAATGGGCACAACATCGGGAAATTAAACCCCCAGACCCACCTGCAAACTCACCCAGAACACCAGGAAACATGGTACAAATCGTCGGAAAATTGGCCCAAGTATCCCAGGGTGAAACCAGTTCACCGCCAGGGGCTGGGTCAACTTTCTCCACCTTCACTGGATGGGCTGCGAAATAACCATGTTCCCACAGAATCCCGGCTTCCATTAGCTCCATGCTGTGTAACCAGAATAATCCCAGTGCAATGCAGCGTTAATTTCAGAACAGTTATTTTATCACCTCTTTAAAGGTGGGAGATTCACCTGGGGCCATGGTCCATCCCAGGCAGAACCTGTGATAGACAGCAACTAATATTCCATCGCACTGACTGGAATTCCTCCTTTTACACTCGTGCTGGCGAGATTTAATTTAGAATCATGCAATCT
This sequence comes from Mustelus asterias, assembly GCF_964213995.1. NCBI lineage: Eukaryota > Metazoa > Chordata > Chondrichthyes > Carcharhiniformes > Triakidae > Mustelus > Mustelus asterias. The sequence continues at coordinate 107,626,494 of NC_135812.1, read as the reverse complement.
CACAGTAAGGAGAGGAGGCCGTTCTGCCCCTTCGTTACCAATCGACTCATCAAAGTAGTTTTTTTCTCATTTTCCCAATTGATTAATAATTTTGTCCGCCTCTCCCAGACCTCCATTTCAATTTCTCTGCTCCAATCAATTCACCTCCGAAGTTAGAGCGCTTGTTTCAGGAGTCTTGTGTCAGGCATGCGAATCTCTCATCCTCAGAGTGGTTACTGCGCAGAAGGAGGCTGTTCAGCCCCTCGTGGTCTGTGCTAGCTCTCTGTAGGAGAAATTTACCAACTGCCGCTCCCCCGCCTTCGCCCCGGGACCCCGCATGTCCGTCCTTTTCAGAAAGCAATCCAGTTCCCTCCTGGAATCCTTGATTGAATTTGCCTCCATCTCTCTCTCATGTCACACCTTCCACTCGCTGTGTGAAACTTTCTCCTGGTGTCTCCATTGGTCCCTTTGTCAATCTGTGTCCTTTCTTTCCCAAACCTTCCACCACTGGGAGCAACTTTTCCCAAGCTGCTCTGCTCAGACCCTTCCTGATTTTGAGTCATAGAAATCATAGAAACCCTACAGTGCAGAAGGGGGCCATTCGGCCCATCGAGTCTGCACCGACCACAATCCCACCCAGGCCCTACCCCCACATATTTACCCACTAATCCCTCTAACCTACGCATCTCAGGATTCTAAGGGGCAATTTTTAACCTGGCCAATCAACCTAAACCACATATCTTTGGACTCAATGCCGATTCAATGCCTTTCGTTCTGACTGCCAGCTGGTAAGTCTCCACCACACTTTCCCTGAGCTTGAACATTCTAACATGAGTGTGTACGTGACGAATGCTGTCTCCTCTTTTACACACCAGGAGCGGGATTATACAGCCTCGCTCATCCCAAAACTGTAAATTCCCGCCCGGGGTCAACGGACATTCCCATTGTCCACCCCTTGCCCGCTCCGATTCCCGTGGCGGACGGGGCGGTATCCCTATTGGTAAGACCCAGGATCCCACCAGCTTTCTGTTGACTGATCAATGTCTTGCCAAAGTCTCTCTCAATCTCTATCACAATGAATAATATTCCTTATTTCAGTGACATCAGCAGATTTTGATCCCCTCGAGAATCCTATATATTATACATGGTGCCTCTGACAACAAAGATCTTCAAAAGGAATGGAATTATTTTGAAAATATCTGGCAGCCAATTTGCAAACAGGAAACTCCACAAACCAGAAAGGCAGCACCTCTGACAGTGCGGCACTCCCTCAGTACTGACCCTCTGACAGTGCGGCACTCCCTCAGTACTGACCCTCTGACAGTGCGGCACTCCCTCAGTACTGACTCTATGACAGTGCAGCACTCCCTCAGTACTGACCCTCTGACATGCGGCACTCCCTCAGTACTGACCTCTGACAGTGCAGCACTCCCTCATCACTGACCCTCTGACAGTGCGGCACTCCCTCAGTACTGACCCTCTGACAGTGCGGCACTCCCTCAGTACTGACCCACTGACAGTGCAGCACTCCCTCAGTACTGACCCTCTGACAGTGCGGCACTCCCTCAGTAATGACCCTCTGACAGTGGGGCACTCCCTCAGCACTGACCCTCTGACAGTGGGGCACTCCCTCAGCACTGACCCTCTGACAGTGCGGCACTCCCTCAGTAATGACCCTCTGACAGTGCAGCACTCCCTCAGTACTGACCCTCTGACAGTGCAGCACTCCCTCAGTACTGACCCTCTGACAGTGCGGCACTCCCTCAGCACTGACCCTCTGACAGTGTGGCACTCCCTCAGTACTGACCCTCTGACAGTGTGGCACTCCCTCAGTACTGACCCTCTGACAGTGCGGCACCCCCTCAGCACGGACACTCTGAGAGTGCGGCACTCCCTCAGTACTGATCCTCTGACTTAGATTTTTACTCTGAGTGCAGACCATTTCTACATATGAAGAATAATAATGATTTTGGATACACCACTGTTAAATCCCATCATTTCAGAAGAAAATCCATCAGGCAAAATGATTGTTTTTCTGTTATTTAATTAATGGAGCACTGAGACTTCAGATCCAGAGAGAGAGAATTGAAATACAGAGAGGTTTGATTGTAGAATCTTCGCAAGATCATGCTTGGAGCCTGTGTGTCCTCATATTCTCAACGGTTGTAGAGATACTGGGGAAAGTGTGAAAAAGATTGACTAGAATGTGAGCACAATGAGAGGTTATATCTGTCAGGGAGGATCGAGCTGTCTGGGGCTCTTTCCTCTCGCAAAGTGAAGACTGATTGGTGGCCTGATGGAGGACTTTAAGGATGTGAGTTGGATGAACGAACCAAAGATACTTTGCCCTGGGCAAGACTAGAACTAAGGACCATAAATGTGAAAGGGTCGCTAACAAATCCAGCAGGGAGTTCAGGAGAATCGTCTTTATCCAGAGGGAGAGAATGTGGGACTCGCTCCCACAGGGAGTGGGGAGAATGTGGGACTCGCTCCCACAGGGAGTGGGGAGAATGTGGGACTTGCTCCCACAGGGAGTGGGGAGAATGTAGGACTCGCTCCCACAGGGAGTGGGGAGAATGTGGGACTTGCTCCCACAGGGAGTGGGGAGAATGTAGGACTCGCTCCCACAGGGAGTGGGGAGAATGTGGGACTCGCTCCCACAGCGAGTGGGGAGAATGTGGGACTCGTTCCCACAGGGAGTGGGGAGAATGTGGGACTCGCTCCCACAGGGAGTGGGGAGAATGTGGGACACGCTCCCACAGGGAGTGGGGAGAATGTGGGACTCACTCCCACAGGGAGTGGGGTTAATGTGGGACTTGTTCCCATGGGGAGTAGAGAGAATTTGGGACTCGCTCCCACAGGGAGTGGGGAGAATGTGGGACTCGTTCCCACAGGGAGTGGGGAGAATGTGGGACTCGCTCCCACAGGGAGTGGGGAGAATGTGGGACTCGTTCCCACAGGGAGTGGGGAGAATGTGGGACTCGCTCCCACAGCGAGTGGGGAGAATGTGGGACTCGTTCCCACAGGGAGTGGGGAGAATGTGGGACTCGCTCCCACAGGGAGTGGGGAGAATGTGGGACTCGCTCCCACAGGGAGTGGGGAGAATGTGGGACTCGCTCCCACAGGGAGTGGGGAGAATGTGGGACTCACTCCCACAGGGAGTGGGGTTAATGTGGGACTTGTTCCCATGGGGAGTAGAGAGAATTTGGGACTCGCTCCCACAGGGAGTGGGGAGAATGTGGGACTCGCTCCCACAGGGAGTGTTGAGGTGAACAGTATTGAGGGATTTAGGGTGAAGCTGGATAAACACACGAGGAAGAGAGGAATGGACGGATGTCCTGATTGGGTGGGATGGAGAGGTATTGGGAGGAGGTTGATGCGGAGCAGAAACACCAGCAGTCACCCTAATGGGCCGAATGGCCTCTTGCTGCAGAGTAAATTATATATTGTGTAACTTCCTAAGATGCCACAGAGCCTTTACAACAACAACTTGTATTTATATAGCAGCCAGAATTCTCCCACCCTGCCCGCCACTGCAATTGTAGCGGGCGAGTTGCGGGCAATGTGAAGGCCCATTGACAGTGGGGTGGGAATTTCCGGATTTTAGACCAGCGTGGCCGGAGAATTCCACCCAACATCTTTCATGTCATGAAACAGTCCGATGTGTTCCTCAAGGTCATTATAAAATGGAGTTTGCCACTCAACCACACACACAGATATGAGGTCAGATGACCAAAAGCTTTGTCAAAGTGTTTTAAGGAGCGTCTTAAAAAAAAGAAAGCGGGATAGAGAGATGTAAGGAAGGAATTCCAGAATTTGGGACCGAGGCAAATGAAGGCACGGCCGCTAATGGTGGCATTTATACTCGGCATAGCACAGGAGGCCGGAATTGGAGGAGCGTCGAGATCTCAGAGGGCTGTGAGGCTGGAGGAGGTGACAGAGACAGGGAGGGGCAAGGCCACAGATAGATGTGAAAATGAGAGCGTGAGGTTAAAGTCAAGACATTATTCGGCTGGGAGCTGGTGTGCGTCAAAAAGCAAAGGGTTAATGGGGGAATGGGGTTTTCTGCAATTTCAGACGCGGCAATGTCATTCTGGATGACCTGAAATTAACCCGAAGGATAGGACATGGGCGGTGAGTCAGGAGGGCACTGGATTGGCCGAGTCTGGAGGTAATTCAGTCATGAGGTGCATGGTGGCACAATGGTTATCACTGCTGCCTCACGTCTGATCTGCTGTGAGGAAGTGAGAAAGGCGATAGTGAGGGTATCTCCAGCCCGAATGTGAAATCTAACGAGAGGCAGCACATCGCTGAGAAATAGAAGGATGCAAGGATAGATCCTTGAGGAACACCAGAGGTAATGTTGTGAGAGCAGGTAGAGTAGATATATAGCAAGTGATTCTCTAGTTACCATTATTTAGATATGAACGGAACCAGCTGAGAGCAGTCCGACCGAACTGGGGTGTTGAGGGGAGGGAGGTGCGATCAGCTGTGTCAGCTACTGCAGACACGTCAAGAGAGATAAGTAAAGATCATCTTTATTACCAACACCCAGGACATCATTTATAGTCAGGAAGTTGATTGGAGGGATTCAAACCTGGGCTGAAAACCTACCACCTCACCTGCCCCGGGGCGGGCGAGGTTCCCAGACGGAAATCTCCGTTGGCCTCAGGCGGGATTTTACGATCTCGCCCGAGCGACGCCATAACATCCCACCCGGAGTTCCAGAAAAGATGGGAAAGGATTTGGGAGGTGACAAAACGGTCAACTCTAGAGAGCAAAGGAGGGTTCGAGATGGGACAGTAGTTTGGGGTCAAAGGTTGTTTTTTTTATTTTGGGAGAGTGACAATGGCAGAAGGCTTAAAAGGAGAGAGAGGGACAGCACCTGAAGGGGGAGAACGATTTACAATAATTGGCTGACACGGGGACCAGGAGGGAAGGTGGGTGATCAGCAACTTTGTGGGAATAGGATAGACGGAACCTTAGTGGGTCGAACAAATGAACTCAGAGAAGGCACGAGTGGAGATAGGAGAGAAACTAGAGAAGGATGCAGGTTCAGGATGAGTGCAGGGCGGTCATTGAAAGAAGTTTGGCCAGGTGGGCGAGTGGAAGGGAGGGTTGCAGCAGAGGAAGTTGTCTGGATTGTCTCAATCTTACTGTCAAATAAGTGTTGATTGTTGGAGGTGAGGATGAGGGGACATGGGGTGGGGTTTAAGAAAATGGTTTGCAGTTGAGAAATGAACCCTGGGAGGTGGGGTGGGAGGAGGGGGAAGGGGGGGGGAATGTTGTTATCTTTCCATTCCAGGATGGTTCTGGGATAGCGAGCAGTTTTAGCAGATGAGGGCAGAACCTGGTGATCTCTTCACTGTTTCAATACCTTTGTATGTTTGATTGGGCAACTCAATTTTCAAGTTTGCTGACGACACCACCATAGTGGGTCGGATCTCAAACAATGACGAGACAGAGAACAGGAATGAGAGAATCTGGTGAACTGGTGCGGCAACAATAATCTCTCCCTCAATGTCAACAAAATGAAGGAGATTGTCATCGACTTCAGGAAGCCTAAAGGAGAACATGCTCCTGTCTACATCGATGGGGATGAAGTAGAAAGGGTCGAGAGCTTCAAGATTTAAGGTGTCCAGATCACCAACAACCTGTCCTGGCCCCCCCATGCCGACACTATAGTTAAGAAAGCCCCACCAACGCCTCTACTTTCTCAGAAGACTAAGGAAATTTGGCATGTCAGCTACGACTCTCACCAACTTTTACAGATGCACCATAGAAAGCATTCTTTCTGGTTGTATCACAGCTTGGTATGGCTCCTGCTCTGCCCAAGACCGTGAGGAACTACAAAAGGTCGTGAATGTAGCCCAATCCATCACACAAACCAGCCTCCCATCCATTGATTCTGTCGACACTTCCTGCTGCCTTGGAAAAGCAGCCAGCAGAATTAAGGACCCCACGCACCCCGGACATTCTCTCTTCCACCTTCGTCCACTGGGAAAAGATACAAAAGTCTGAGGTCACGTACCAACCGACTCAAGAACAGCTTCTTCCCTGCTGCCATTAGACTTTTGAATGGACTTACCTCGCATTAAGTTGATCTTTCTCTACACCCTAGCTATGACTATAACACTATATCCTGCGCTCTCTCCTTTCCTTCTCTATGAACGGTATGCTTTGTCTGTATAGCGCACAAGAAACAATACTTTTCACTGTGTGTTAATACATGTGACAATAATAAATCAAATCAAATCAAATCAAAAACCTTGCTGAGTTTGGGCTGGGCACTGTCAGTGTGCACATGAGAGGCTGGAGTTAAAATCTAGTCTTTTCTCTCCAACAGGGCTCCTGATGTCGGGTGGCACGGTAGCACAGTGGTTAGCACTGCTGCTTCACAGCCCCAGGGACATGGGTTCGATTCCTGGCTTGGGTCACTGTCCGTGTGGAGTTTGCACATTTTTCTCGTGTCTGCGTGGGTATCCTCCGGGTGCTCCGGTTTCCTCCCTCAGTCCAAAGATGTGCGGGTTAGGTTGATCGGCCATGCTAAAATTGCCCCTTAGTGTCCTAAAATGCATAGATTAGAGGGATTAGTGGGTAAAATATGTAGGGATAAGGGGGTAGGGCATGGGTGGGATTGTGGTCGGTGTAGACTCGATGGGCCAAATGGCCTCTTTCTGCACTGTAGGGTTTCTATGTTTCTAAATGATTGGTTGGGGGGAATGACTTATACTTCACGAATGTTGATAGAAAACAATTCCAAAGAAAGATGGAAAGTTGCAACAAATCCCAGTTCCAATTCCTGGCGAGTCTTTGTTGGTTCCACAGAATACTGCAGGTAGACAGTGAGAGGGAGTGGAGTTCCCTCAGCTGAGGCATTGGGGCAGGGAGTTTCAAAACTGGCAAGTCATGTTGCAGCTTTATAGAACCTAAGTTAGGCCACACTGGGAATATAGTGTTCAATTCTGGTCGCCACACCACCAGGAGGATGTGGAGGTTTTGGAGAGGGTACAGAAAAGATTTACCAGGATGTTGCCTGGTATGGAGGGCATTAGCTATGTGGAGAGGTTGGAGAAACTTGGTTTGTTCTCACTGGAACGACGGAGGTTGAGGGCGACCTGATAGAAGTCTACAAGATTATGAGGGGCATGGACAGAGTGGATAGTCAGAAGCTTTTTCCCAGGGTGGAAGAGTCAATTACTGGGGGGGCACAGGTTTAAGGTGCGAGGGGCAAGGTTTAAAGGAGATGTACGAGGCAGATTTTTTACACAGAGGGTGGTGGGTGCCTGGAACCCGTTGCCGGGGGAGGTAGTGGAAGCGGATACAATAGTGACTTTTAAGGGGCGTCTTGACAAATACATGAATAGGATGGGAATAGAGGGATATGGTCCCTGGAAGGGTAGGGGGTTTTAGTTAAGTCAGGCAGCATGGTCGGTGCAGGGTTGGAGGGCCGAAGGGACTGTTCCTGTGCTGTAATTTTCTTTGTTCTTTGTTCTTTGTTCTCTGAACTCTGTGCCTCGATGTGCTCACTTTTATCTAATCTAGCCTCATCCTGGGTCCCATCTGATATTTTCCCAAAGAAACTCGATTCAGGCAGAATTTACTTTTGCAAATCAACACTGACTATCTCTAAGTAAAGAAATATTTTGCATTTCTGTCGCACCTTTCATGCCTTTGAGACATCCCTAACCAATTAGTTACTCTTGACAATCATGAATTCAGCAAGGAAGAGAAGGTGAGTGAAGGTCCAATAATCTGTGATATTATTTGGAAGGTGGATATTAGTCAGGGTGCTTCTCTGCTCTCCTTCAGAAGATCTTCCAGCCCCACCTGAGATGTCAAAGAAGGACTCAGTTTAACATCACATATGGAAGCCATCATCCAATGACAATGCAGCACTCCCTCAGTGTCATTTTGGATCAAGTGGTTAAGTTTATTGGTGTCACAAGTAGGTTTACATTAACACTGCAATGAAGTTACTGTGAAAATCCCCTAGTCGCCACACTCCGGCACCTGTTCAGGTACACTGAGGGAGAATTCAGCACAGCCAATGCACCTAATCAGCACGTCTTTCGGACTGTGGGAGGAAACAGGAGCACCCGGAGGAAACCCACGCAGACACGGGGAGAACGTGCAGACTCCGCACAGACTAGAGTGAGAATTGACTCCTGTTTTTTTCATTCACTCATGGAGTTTGGGTGTCTCTGGTTAATCCAGCATTTATTGCCCATCCCTAATTGCCCTTTAAAGGAGGAGGTAAGTTGCCTTCTTGAACCCGCTGCAGTCCGTGTGGTGTAGGTACACCCATAGCGCTGTTTGGGAGGGAGTTCCAGGATTTTGACCCAGCAACAGTGAAGGAATGGCCGACATATTTCCAAGTCAGGATGGTGAGTGAGATGGAGGGGAACCTCCAGGTGGGGTTGTTCCCCAGGTATCTGCTGCCATCGTCCTTCTCCGTGGCAGTGGCCACGGGTTTGGAAGGTGCTGCCTAAGGAGCCTTGGTGAGTTGCTGCAGTGCATCTTGTAGATGGTACACACGGCTGCCGCTGTGCATCGATGGTGAAAGGAGTGGATATCGAAAGTGGGGTGTTGTTGGGGTGCTGATCAAACGGAATGCTTTGGCCTGGATGGTGTCCAGTAGGGGTGAGAGTTTGGGGGTGTGGGCGTGTGCATGGGTTAGTGTGTGGGGGGCTGTGTGTGGGTTGAGGGGGGCTCTTGTGTAGGGTGGGGAGGGTTCTGTGTAAGGGAGGGTCTGTGTAGGGTGGGGATGGGGGACTCTGTGTAGGGTGGGGCTGGGGAGGATTTTGTGCAGGGTGGGGGTGGGGACGGTTCTATGTAGGGTGGAGGTGGGGTGCTCCGTGTAAAGTATGTGGGGGGGGGAACACTGTGTGGAGTGGGGGGACTCTGTGTGGGGTGGAGGGTGGGGGCTCTGTGTTCCCCCTCTCTCCGGTTCTCCGCGGGTTTCCCTTTCTAATGGATTGAATGGAATTGCAAAGTGAAATCTGTCCCGGCTCCGATAGGGATTTTGCAGAAACTGATCTGCTTTCATCTCCAAATCGGATTCTCTCCGGAAGCAGCTGCTGCAGTGGGAGCCGCCGTTACTGAAGGAATATCGACCCCTACAGCTCGAGATAACAAACCTCACTCAGCAAGAACTCCAATCTCACCTTGAGAGTGAGTGAGGATGTGAGTGGGAATGAGTGAGTGTGATGAGTGTAGGATTTTGGGATTTAGGGATTTGGGAATTTAGGGATTTATGGATTTAGGAATTTGGGAATTTAGGGATTTGGGGATTTAGGGATTTGGGGATTTTGGATTTGGAGATTTGGGAATTTAGGGATTTTTGGATTTACGAATTTAGAGATTTGCGGATTGAGGGATTTTGGGATTGAGAGATTTGGGGATTTTTGGATTTAGGGATTTGGGGATTTTTGGATTTTGGGATTTTTGGATTTAGGAATTTGGGGATTTGGGGGTTTGGGATTTAGGGATTTTTGGATTTGTGGATTTTTGGATTTTGGGATTGGGGATTTTGGGATTTGTGGATTTTTGAATTTTGGGGATTTAGGGATTTTTAGATTTTGAGATTTAGGGATTTTGGGATTTGGGGATTTTGGGATTGGGGATTTAGGGATTTGGGGATTTTTGGATTGGGGATTTGCCAATTTTTGGATTTTGGGATTTAGGAATTTGTGGATTTTGTGGATTTTTGGATTTAGGGATTTGGGGATTTTGGGGTTTGTGGTATTAGGGATTGGGGATTTGGGATCGGTGTTGGTACAAATGATAAGGTTCCAGGCACTGTTACTGGGTCAGTGTTGATTCTCAGTATCTAACAGTTTACTGTTAGATACTCTCCATCTGATTCTCTCACTCACTCTCTCTGACCTTGTCTCGCTCCCTTCCTCTGACACACTCTCCGTCTTTCTCTTGATTTTCTCTATTTCTCTCTCCCTCTTTCTCTGCCTCTCTGGTTCTCACTTTCTCTGACTTTCTCACTCTCTCTCTCTCTCTCTCTGACTCTCTCCCCCACCTCTGATACTCTCTCTGTGATTCTCTCTCTCTCTTTCTTGCTGGGTCCCTCCCTCTCTCTGATTCTCTCTCTGTGTGATTCTCTCTCTCTCTCATTTTCTCTCTCTCTGACTCCCTCTCTCACCTCTGATACTCTCTGATTCTCTCTCCCTTGGATTCTCCCTCTTTGTAATTCTCTCTGTGATTCTCTCTCTCTCTCTCTCTGGCTCTCTCTGGCTCCCTCTCTTTGGCTCCCTCCCTCTCTCTCTGGCTCTGTCTCTCTGATTCTCCCTCTCTCTCTCTGGCTCCCTCCCTCTCTCTGATTCTCTTTCCCTCTGGCTCCCTCCCTCTCTCTGATGTTCTCTCCCTCTCTCTCTGTCTCTCTCCCTCTCATTCTCTCTCTGGCTCCCTCCCTCTCTCTGATTCTCCCTCTGTCTTTCCCCCTGGCTCCCTCCCTCTCTCTGATTCTCCCTCTCTCTCCCTCTGGCTCCCTCCCTCTCTCTGATTCTCCCTCTCTCTCCCTCTGGCTCCCTCCCTCTCTCTGATTCTCCCTCTCTCTCTCTGGCTCCCTCCCTCTCTCTGATTCTCCCTCTCTCTCCCTCTGGCTCCCTCCCTCTCTCTGATTCTCTCTCTCTCTCCCTCTGGCTCCCTCCCTCTCTCTGATTCTCCCTCTCTCTCTCTCTGGCTCCCTCCCTCTCTCTGATTCTCCCTCTCTCTCTCTCTCTGGCTCCCTCCCTCTCTCTGATTCTCCCTCTCTCTCCCCCTGGCTCCCTCCCTCTCTCTGATTCTCCCTCTCTCTCTCTCTGGCTCCCTCCCTCTCTCTGATTCTCCCTCTCTCTCTCCCTCTGGCTCCCTCCCTCTCTCTGATTCTCCCTCCCTCTCTCTGATTCTCCCTCTCTCTCTCTCTGGCTCCCTCCCTCTCTCTGATTCTCCCTCTCTCTCTCCCTCTGGCTCCCTCCCTCTCTCTGATTCTCCCTCTCTCTCCCTCTGGCTCCCTCCCTCTCTCTGATTCTCCCTCTCTCTCTCTGGCTCCCTCCCTCTCTCTGATTCTCTCTCCCTCCCTCTCTCTGCTGCAGGAATCCCGGGATGTAAGGTGGTGAATGAACAGTCGCCGCCTGGGGGAGGGGGTTTGAGTTATTTTTGACAGGGGAAGTTGCAGCGGCCGCGGACAGGGAGAGAAGTTTCTGGCTGCTGAGCTGTTGGGATATTTTCCTCTTTGCTGATCCGCACAGTGTGTGCTGAGGAGGAGAAAGGCTGGTGGGTTCCGGGAGTCCCGGCTCTGAATTCTGACCATGACATTAGCGAGCTGCCTGTGTCTGGGTGGGAGGCTGAATCTCTTCTCCTACTCCCTCTGCACAGAGCTGGGGCTGTGAATGCAGCCTGAGCTCCTCTCTGTCTCTCTCTGTGTCTCTCCCTCCACTCCGCAAGCTGTCGCGATGAATTCGGATTAAATATTTGAATTTTTATATAAAAGGCTTCAGTTCAAATATCCGGAATCTGCAGAGGATGGAGATAATTTGGGAATTATTATTTATTCTGCAGGCGAATGTTTTGCTTTGTATCTCAGGTAAGAAGCTATCGCTGTTTAAATGTTTTATCTGAAACTGTTCCGGGTTTTGATGCAGAGTAAAAGTTCTCCAAGGCAGTGGTTTGAACTCGAATCCATTCCACACAGGGACCCTGCCCGCTGCCCCCCTCAATCCCACTTTATATCTGCTTAAATATTGATGGGGAATCGCTCCCAATGACTTCACCCCAAATTCATCTGCGCTGTAACTGAGCGGGGAGTCTCTCTGAATCCAGCGGGGCTCCTTATACTGTCCCCCCTCCCTCCCTCCCTCCCCCACCCCCCACACTCTCCCCCCATCCCGCTCCTCTCTCCCCCCACCCCCATACTCTCCCTCACCTCTCCCCCACCCCCCACACTCTCCCCCCACCCCGCTCCTCTCTCCCCCCACCCCCATACTCTCCCCCACCCCCCACACTCTCCCCCCACCCCGGTCCTCTCTCCCCCCACCCCCATACTCTCCCCCCACCCCCACACTCTCCCCCCACCCCGGTCCTCTCTCCCCCCACCCCCACACTCTCCCCCCACCCCGCTCCTCTCTCCCCCCACCCCCATACTCTCCCTCACCTCTCCCCCACCCCCCACACTCTCCCCCCACCCCGCTCCTCTCTCCCCCCACCCCATACTCTCCCCCCACCCCATTCCCCTCTCCCCCACCCCCCATGCTCTCCCCCACCCCACTCCCCTCTCCCCCCACCCCCCATGCTCTCCCCTACCCCACTCCCCCCACTCCCCATGCTCTCCCCCCACCCCACTCCCCTCTCCCCCACCCCCCATGCTCTCCCCCACCCCACTCCCCTCTCCCCCCACCCCACTCCCCTCTCTCCCCTCTCCCCATCCCACTCCCCTCTTTCCCCACCCCATACTCTCCCCCCACTTCTCTCCCCCTCCACCTCTCTCCCCCCACACTCTTCCCTTCCCCACTCCCCTCCCCCCACCTCTCCCCCACCCCCATACTCTCCCCATCCCACCCCACCCCCCTCCCCACCCCCCTCCCCACCCCTCTCCCCCTCCCTCCCTATCTCCCCCTCCCCTACCCATCTCCCTATCTCCCCCTCCCCTACCCATCTCCCTCTCCCTCTCCCCCACCCCTCTCCCCCCTCAGCTTTCTGAGCTGCCCAGAGTCGCTGGTAGGGGGGCTGGGAGGAGGGGGTCAGCAGGTGGTTGGGGCTGATGGGGGCTAAGGGGGTGATGGGGATGAGGGGGTGATGGGGGGTGAGGGGGAAACAGACGGTTTTAAAGGGCGGCCGGTGAATGGACAATGCTGTCCCCACTCCTGGGATTAAAAGTCCGGCTCAGTCCAATCCTCTCCTGTATCTCCCGGTGTTTTCCCTCAGCCTCTGGACAATAAAAATGCCGCAGAAACCGCATCGCCACATTCTGTTGCAGAGAAATCTCCCATTTCCAAAATCCAGCCCAAATATACTCGTGTGTGAGGGTGTGTATGTGTGTGTCTGTGTACAGTGGCTGTGTGTGTGGATACATGTGAGTGTGTTTGAGTGAGGGTGAGATTCACTGGGAATATGAGGGTGTGAGTGTGAGAGTGTATGTGTGAGATTGAGTGAGTGTGTGTGAGAGAGAGTGAGAGAGGGTGTGTGTGTGTATGTGAGTGTGTGAGAGGTGGAGTGAGAGAGTGTGAGTGAGAGTGTGTGTGAGAGCTGGATTGAGTGATGTGTGTGTGTGTGAGAGATTGAGTGTGAGAGATAGTGAGGGAGAGTGAGTGTGTGTGTGAAAGAGACAGAGAATGAGAGAGAGTGTGAGTGAGAGTGTGTGGGAGAGCTGGATTGAGTGATGTGTGTGTGAGAGAGATTGAGTGTGAGAGATAGTGAGAGAGATTGAGTGTGAGAGCTAGTGAGGGAGAGTGAGTGTGAAGCAGGTGAATCGGACGGAACACAATGTAAACCAATCCTGTCTCTGATCAGTTAAAATAATTTCTGCTACTTTCTCTAACAAACCTTCAAATAATTCTCAATGTGTTTGAAAGTCTTGGATAAAACGGTTCCCGTTTTGTTTCTAAAGCGATCAGTTGCATCAGGAGTTAAGCCTGTTTTAAAGATTGACAGTCAGAACACATAAAAATATATTTAACGTGTCCGGGATTAAAGCAGTCTGCAATTCTCCATTTCCAGTGTCTCGCTTTGAGGAGGGTTCTGGGGATCCGGAAGAGGGAAAGGGGATGTTGGGGATGACAGGGAAATTGGGGCAGCAATGTCACCCCTTCTGCCACGGTTTAAATGTTCTGATCTCAGGCAGACAGACTGAGCCACTTAGAGATCCCGTCTTAATGAGGACAACAACTTTCTCCGGAAACACATTTCCCACAAATACTGACACCTCCCTCAGTGAGATCCAGCAATGTCCCAACGTCACCCGAAAAGCAGAGAATGAAAAGCAGAGTATTTTCTGATGAGGGGGAAAGCAGCAATGAGTAGGTTGGACTGTGCCCAGACCTCCTTAACCACACATCAATCCATCCCTCAGTAAATTGACCGGAAAATCTCCACACTCGCATTCAGAAAACACGAAGCGAGCCTGGGCGCATTAATGTGGCTGAAGGATTAAATTCCTCATGTTTCTGGCTCCCCCCCCCCCACCTTGCAGCCTCTCATTAACATATAATCAATCAAGCTCGACAAACATGTATCTGAGCTGTTGGTGCCGACTATGGTGATTTAAATCTCTGACCAGAGATTGTAATTTATACCAATGACTCACTCCAGCCAGTGACTAATACAATAAAATATTTCATAGACACACATTAACCCAGTGGTTCCCAAAGGGTGCGGCGCTCCACACTGGCGCGGCGAGAGAGGATGGCCAGTGTGGCGGGAAGATTCAAGGACAATCAAAGAAACATTTAAACATGGTTTAAACAAGCATCGTTTTATACTTTCTGGATGTCCCATGATCATATTATAAAGTAGTTGTGTTCTATGTTATGAATCAAGCACTGCTAGGAGTTGTTTTAAAAAAAATGTATTTATCAATAAAAAATTCGGTGTGGCACGAGCAAATTTTTATTCCAAAAGTGCGGCCCAGTGAAAAAAGTTTGGGAACCACTGCATTAATCAGTCACTGATATAATGATTTGTTAAACTAACACAGCCTAACCAGTGATTACAATTAATATATTGTAATGACACCTCAGACTAACCAGTGATGGGGTAGAGTTATTTCAGAAATTTGCTCCAACCAGACTAACATAACCATGTATTGAAACGAGTCAGAATAAACTCTGATTAATAGAACAATGTATTATAGCCATGCATTCAAATCAGTGATTAATACAATAATGTTTCAGAGAAACTCCGCATTCTAACAACAAATGTTGATCAATTTTAATTATATTTCATAGAAACCCTACAGTGCAGAAAGAGGCCATTCGGCCCATCGAGTCTACACCGACCACAATCCCACCCAGGCCCTATCCTCTTTTCCCTACATATTTACCCACTAATCCCACTAACCTACCCATCTCAAGACACAAAGGGGCAATTTTAACCTGGCCAATCAACCTCACCCGCACATCTTTGGACTGTGGGAGGAAACCGGAGCACCCGGAGGAAACCCACGCAGACATGAGGAGAATGTGCAAACTCCACACAGACAGTGACCCGAGCCAGGAATCGAACCCTGGTCCCTGGAGCTGTGAAGCAGCAGTGCTAACCACTGTGCTACCGTGCCGCCCAATTTAACCAATGTATTAATCGAGTAAACTATTCCAATAACTCACACTAACCAGTGATTAACTTCATCATGTTTCATTAACTCAAACTAACCAGTGATTAACTTCATTGTATTTCACTAACTCACACTAACCAGTGATTAACCTTATCATGTTTTAGTAACTCACACTAACCAGTGATTAACCTCATCATGATTCATTAACTCACAGTAGCCAGTGATTAACTTCATCGTGTTTCATTAACTCACACTAATCAGTGATTACCTTTGTGTTTTAATAGCTCACACTAACCAATTATTAACTTCATTCTGTTTCATTCACTCACACTAACCAGTGATTACCTTTGTGTTTCAGTAACTCACACTTACCAATGATTAACTTCATTCTGTTTCAGTAACTCACAGTAATCAATGATTAACTTCATCATGTTTCACTAACTCACACGAACCAGTGATTAACTTCACCGTATTTCAGTAACTCATACTAACCAGTGATTAACTTCATTGCATTTCAGTAAATCACACTAACCAGTGATTAACTTTATTGTGTGTCAGTAACTCACACTAACCAGTGATTAATCTCATTGTGTTTCACTAACTCATACTAACCAGTGATTAACTTCATTGTGTTTCACTAATTCACACTAACCAGTGATTAACTTAATCGTGTTTCAGTAACTCACACTAACCAGTGATTAACTTAATCATGTTTCACTAACTCACACTAACCAGTGATTAACTTCACTGTGTTTCAGTAATAACTTCATCGTGTTTCAGTAACTCACACTAACCAATGATTAACTTCATCATGTTTCACTAACTCACACTAACCAGTGATTAACTTCATCGCATTTCAGTAACTCACACTAACCAGTGATTAACTTCATCGTGTTTCACTAATCCACACTAACCAGTGATTAACTTCATTGTGTTTCAGTAACTCACACTAACCAGTGATTAACATCATCGTGTTTCATTAACTCACACTAACCAGTGATTAACCTCATCATGTTTCATTAACTCACACTAACCAGTGATTAACTTCATCGTGTTTCACTAACTCACACTAACCAGTGATTAACCTCATCATGTTTTAGTAACTCACACTAACCAGTGATTAACCTCATAATGTTTAGTAACTCACACTAACCAGTGATTAACTTCATCGTGTTTCATTAACTCACGCCAACCAGTGATTAACTTCATTGTGTTTCACTAACTCACACCAACCAGTGATTACCTTTGTGTTTTAATAGCTCACACTAACCAATTATTAACTTCATTCTGTTTCAGTAACTCACACTAATCAGTGATTAACTTCATCATGTTTCACTAACTCACACTAACCAGTGATTAACTTCATTGTGTTTCACTAACTCACACTAACCAGTGATTAACTTCACCATATTTTAGTAACTCACACTAACTAGTGATTAACGTCTTTGCATTTCAGTAACTCACACTGACCAGGGATTAACATCATTGCGTTTCAGTAAATCACAGTAACCAGTGATTAACTTAATCATGTTTCAGTAACTCACACTAACCAGTGATTTACCTCATTGTGTTTCACTAACTCATACGAACCAGTGATTAACTTCATCGTGTTTCAGTAACTCACACTAACCAGTGATTAACTTAATCATGTTTCAGTAACTCACACTAACGAGTGATTAACTTCATTGCGTTTCAGTAACTCACTCTAACCAGTGATTTACCACATTGTGTTTCACTAACTCACACTAACCAATGATTAACTTCATTGTGTTGCAGTAACTCAATCACTGGTTAGTGTGAGTTACTCACCGTGTTTCAGTAATAACTTCACCGTGTTTCAGTAAAACTTCATCGTGTTTTAGTAACTCACACTAACCAGTGATTAACTTCATTGCATTTCAATAACTCACACTAACCAGTGGTTGATATAATTGTGTGTCATTTCCGGGGGGCAGTTTTCCGGTGAGGGGCAGGAGATTCAGATGGGATTTTGGAAATGTTTTCACTCAGAGGGCGATGGGAATCTGGAATGTTCTGCCTGGGAAGTTAGCAGAGGCTGGAAACCTTACAACCCTGTAAAAGTCAGTTCCTGGATGGCCGCGGGGTTTCAGAGAGAGGATCGAAGGGGATGTCCTGGGCGTGACAGAGGGGACTGCTGCCAGGACCAGCCAGATGGACCCTTGCAGCCCGAGTGAAGTTGTTCCTTTTCTTGTTGTATTGCGTGCCAGTTCTCAGCATCAGGCCATAGGCCACAGTCCCACCTCTCAGGCTGCGTTCACCCCCCTGCTCCTGGGTTGTCTGCTCTCCGAGGGGTACAGGGCGACCCTCCTCTCCTCTTCGGAGTTCAGAAACTGTCCTCGATCTCCCTCGGTGGAAAGTGGACTGGCCCATTTGCTGCCATCCCCCTGATCGGCTGTTGGTGCAGAGGGAGTGTCTAAACAAAACTCCCCCTCGTTGAGATGCGATTAACTGTTACATAGAAAGCATGGACTTGTACGGAATGGCCAGCGTGGATTTGTTAAAGGAAGATCTTGCCTCCCAGATTTGATTGAATTCTATAAGGAAGTGGTAAGAAGGGTTGCTGAGGATAATGCAGTGGATGTTGTGTACATGGATTTGGTCAGGCATTTGACAAGGTCCCGCATGGTAGACTGGTCAGAAAAAGTAAAAGGCCGTAGAATACAGAGTAATGTGGTGAACTGGATCAAAAATTGGCTTAGTATTAGGAAACAAGGGGTAATGGCTGCCCTTGTGAATGGAACGGTGTTTCAAGTGGTGTTCCGCAGGGCTTGGTGTGGGGACACTTGTCGGTTGTTTTATATATTAACGATTTGGAAGTGAACATGGGGATTCTCAATTGGAAAATTTGCAGATGACACAAAGATTGGCCGAGTAGTGATCTACAAAACAATATCGATGGGTTGGTGGAGTGGGCGGTAAAGTGGCGGATGGATTTTAGCACAGAGGAGTGTGAGGTGATGTATTTAGGAAGGTTAAACAGTTATAGGAAACACACAATAAATGGGAATATACTAAGAGGGGTAGATGAAGTGAGAGATCTTGGTGTACAAATACACGGGTCCCTCAAGGCAGCTGGGAGACAAGGTTGTAAAGAAGGCAGATGGAATGCTCTCCTTCATTGGCAGAGGTAGAGAATATAAAGATAAGGATATAATGTTGGGATTGTATAAAACACTGGTGAGGCCACAGCTGGAGTATTGTGTGCAGTTCTGGTCACCATATTACAGGAAGGATGTAATTGCTCTGGAGGGAGTGCAGAGGAGGTTCACAAGAATGTTTCCAGGGCTGGAAAAGTGTAACTTTGAGGAGAGATTGGATAGGTTGGGGTTATTTTCCAGCCCAAGAAGGCTGAGGGAGTGACTTGATAGAGGTGTACAGAATTATGAGGGGAAGAGATAGAGTGGACAGAATAAAATTGATTCCTTTGGTGGAGAATTCTAGACCCAGGGGAAATAGATTCAAGATAAGTGTAGCGGGGACGTGACAAAGAACGTTTTTACGCAAAGAGTGGTGTCTGGAATTCGCTGCCTGAGCTGGTAGTGGAGGTAGAGACCCTAAACTCTTATTAAAAAGTACCTGGATCTGCACCTTAAGTGCTGTAAACTACAGGGCCATGGGCTGGGTGCAGGAAGTTGGGAATAGAAAGGGCACCTGGACTGGCATGGGTAAGATGGGCCAAATGGCCTCCCTCTGTGCTGTAACTTTTCTATGGTTCTATATTAATGGCACATAGCTGCGGCCAGTTTGAGTGAATCAAACACACTCGGGGACTCGATCCCGGCATGATTCACGTGGGGGTAATGTCAGTGCACTCTGTGTGCGGATCGCACAGCTTTCTGGGCATTACATTTTTTTGGGGGGGTGGATTCTGCCCATTGTTTCTTGCAGCTCTTGGAAGGGATCCGTACCCTCGGCATAATCTCCCCAATCCGTCTGAAAATCCGATCCAATTGATCCCACTTCTCAGTCTTTTCCCATCAATCTGCAATATTTCCTGTTCCAGGGTTTTACCCGTTGCTCATTGGAAGTCACCGTTGCATCTGCTTCCGCTGCCCATCCAGCTGGTGATGTCAGTGGCATGGCACCTTCCTCTGTAAACACAAACTCAGCTGGCTCACTGTGCGACCCTCTTAAACCTTCAGACTCCATTCCCACAGGAACCATTTCTGCTTCGTCATTTGTTGTAAGCACCTGAGGATTTTGAACAATCTCCGTTAAATTTCCCCTGACCTCCTGCCATCGACTGTGAACATTCTCAGCTCCTCCGACCGCTCTGTCGGATAGATTCTCTCCCCAGTGCCATCGTATCCTCCCCGCAGCTCAGCATTCAGAGTGAATATTACACTCCTGTTGGAGCCAACCCAGTCATTTATCAATTTGTCTTTGATAACTAATCTATTATCCGCCAATATCTGCCACAATCGGGAATGTCCGTGAGCTGTGAAGGAATCCAGACCAACCAGTCATAACTGGGCGGTGCCGTGGCACAGTGGTTAGTCCCTCACAGCGCCAGGGACTGGGTTCGATTCCAGTCTTGGGTGACTGTCTGTGTGGAGTCTGCACGTTCTCCCCGTGTCTGCGTGGGTTTCCTCTGGATGCTCCGGTTTCCTCCCACACTCCAAAGATGTGTAGGTTAGGTGGATTGGCCGTGCTAAATTGCCCCTTAGTGTCCTGGGATGCGTAGGTTAGAGGGATTAGCGGAGTAAATATATGGGGTTACGGGGATAGATTCTGGGTGGGATTGTGGTCGGTGCAGACTCGATGGGCCAAATGGCCTCCTTCTGCACTGTAGGGATTCTATTCTATTATCAAACTTTGGAGCTGTGCCGAACTATCACTGACTTCTGGCGGGATTCATACATGACTTTTAAAAAAACGTACATTCTATTTTTCACCCGGATTTTATTAGTCAGCTACACTCTGTTTAACATCTTCCTCCTTCGCTCTGGATATAATAATTCAGGTTTGACATTGGACAGGAGCAGAGTGGGATCACTACTGTGAGAGAGTGTGATCCGGAAACCACTTCCTCTCTCCATTGTCATGGGAAATGACCTCTGACCCGTTCCCTCACCCTATCTGTGAACATGTCATAGGTCCATGCTGTGACCAATCATAATTAATTTACTAGATTATTCCACCTCCCTCTGTGGTTCAGGGGTTAAGAGTCAAAACCATGAGATTAACCCCTCCGTCCCTGAAGAGGAAGCATTGCAGGATTCTGGGCAAAGGGTGGGGGGAGGGGCAGTAGCAAGATGGCCTTGGAGAGAGCCAGCATGGACACAATAGGCCAAATGGCCTCCTCCTATGCTCTAACCGCTCTGTGATGTCATCTTTCCCCACGAACAAACAGAATCAAATTCTTGCATTTCCCTAGCGCCTTGCATGATCTTGAGATGTGGCAAAGTGCTTCACGGCCAGTGAAACACTTTGGGAAGTCAAACATGGCCGTCAGTTTACACTCAGCAAGATCCCACAAACAGCGATGTCATAATGAGTGAATAAACCTGTATTTGGGATGTTGGTTGAGGGATGAATGTTGGCCAGGACACCAGGGGAGAATTCACCTGCTTCAGTGGCCTGAATTCTCTGGCCGTTCACACCGACGGGATTCTCCGGTCCTGCCGGCAGTTACCCCCACCCGCGGCTTTCCCGGTGAAGTGGGGTGGCTTCAATGGGTATTCCCATTGACAGCGGGGGGATCAGAGAATCCCGCCGCCAGTGAACGGCACATCCCCTCCCACCTCCGTGAAACACGGACTCCTGGAGGATGGATCCGTTTATTTGTGGTGTTGGGGGTGGGAGCTGGGGATACCAGCGATGGGCGTTTGGGTGGAGAGTTGGGGGAAGGGGTCCGATGTTCAGGGGGGAAGGGTGGGGTACGTGCCGGCACTGGACGATGGGGGGGAGGAGGTGAGGGGAGCCCCCAAGACCCCTGTGGTGGCCTGGGGAGGAAGGGAGGAGGAGGTCAACGTTTGCTCTGATTGGGGCGTCCTTTAAACATGGCGCCCAGATCTCAGAGCAGCTGGGCTTTGCCAGGGTTTTGAGCCCCCACCCCCAACATGACACCCCCCCCCCCCACGGTGCTCTGTTGTGACAGAGCGCAGTAAGATGTGGACAGAAACACACCAGGCGGAATCTCATGGTCGTTCATGCCGGTGGGATTTTCCCATCCTGCCGCAGGATTTGGCTGGATGCCGAATTCCCCGTCCTCGCTGCAGTGGGAATGGGGCGTGAGCAGCCGGTAAGATCACCCCACCGATTATCTCGCCGGAACCAACTCTGCCACTTTTTGGTACAATTTCACCCGACGTCTCAACCAGAAGACGGCAGGTTCAATATCCCCTCCCTCTCTCCGGGGGTTTGGATGGAGTTCCAGTCTGTTCGAACTGAGATGGAGGGGGGTTACCCTGTCTCTAATTACACCAATCCACAGCCTCGCAACATAGATTCAACCACTTGTCCAGCTGGTTCGACAGCCAAAACCGGCCTTTACCCACTCACTCAGAATGACCACTCAGTGACCAGCTTTCTTTCACAGACAACAACATTAATGTTTGATTAGAAAAACCAGACTTGTCTCGGAGAAAGGCAAAGTTAAATAACCGCAATAAGAAATACACCATCTAACAGTCGCTCTTTCTGAATATCCTAACTCTCTCTGACACACATACACACACAAAGATGTGCAGGTTAGGTTAATTGGCCATGCTAAATTGCCCCTTAGTGTCAGGGGGATTATCATAGAATCCCTACAGTGCAGAAGGAGGCCATTCAGCCCATCGAGTCTGCACAGACAACAATCCCACCCAGGCCCTATCCCCATAACCCCACAAGCAAAGCATCAATGCAAGTGTTAATCCCCTTGACACTAAGGGGCAATTTAGCACGGCCAATCCACCAAACCCGCACATCTTTGGAGTGTGGGAGGAAACCGGAGCATCTGGAGAAAACCCACGCAGACATGGGGAGAACGTGCAAAATCCAGACATACAGTGACCCGAGGCCGGAATTGAACTTGGGTCCAAAAATCATGAGCAGGGTAAATGTGTGGGGTTACAGGGTTAGGGCCTGAGTGGGATTGTTGTCAGTGCAATCTCGATGGGCTGAATGGCCTCTTTCTGCACCGTGAGGGATTCTATGATTCTATGAAACACACATACACCAAAAAAAATAAAATGTGATTGTGGATTTCTGCCAATAGGATCAAAGTCAATGGTCCAGGGAAAGGACAGATGGTGGAATCCTGGAAATGGTGTCCGGGTTACACAGTTATTCTCCCGGCACTGGACTGTGAAACAATCGATAAATCTCACCGCTTCTCAGGTGGACCTTGCAGAAACCTTGCAGTCAGTTGATTAGAGATCAGTGACTTTGGAGCAACTTGCCTTGACGTTTTGCTTTGTGACTGTCCAGGAGTTTCAGGAGTTGCTGTCGGTTTTACCCGGGCAACTGAACTTTCTCCATTGTTCCCCAAATGCAAAACCAGCCAATCAGCTTTTAAAACTCAATTTTCCGGCCATGTTTCTTTCAGAACCATAATGCGCCACAGAGTCATAGAGGTTTACAGCATGGAAACAGGCCCTTTGGCCCAACTTGTCCATGCTGCCCCTTTTTGTACCACTAAGCTAGTCCCAATTGCCCGTGTTTGGCCCATATCCCTCTATACCCATCTCACCCATGTAACTGTCTAAATACTTTTTAAAAGACAAAATTGTACCCGCCTCTACTACTGCCTCTGGCAGCTCGTTCCAGACACTCACCACCCTCTGTGTGAAAAGATTGCCCCTCTGGACCCTTTGTATCTCTCCCCTCTCATCTTAAACCTATGCCCTTTAGTTTTAGACTCCTCTACTTTTGGGAAAAGATATTGACTATCGAGCTGATCTGTGTCCCTCATTATTTTATAGACCTCTATAAGATCACCCCTCAGCCTTCTAAACTCCAGAGAGAAAAGTCCCAGTCTATCCAGCCTCTCCTTATAACTCAAACCAGTAACATCCTAGTAAATCTTTTCTGCACTCTTTCTACTTTAATAATATCCATGTGACTCTTTGTTAACAGTCCACAGGAAAGAAGTTTCCAGAATCTTTCAAACTGCTAAATTACTTTTTCCTGTAACAATGCTGCCTTTTCCAGGGACAGCAGCATTCAGAGTCCCTGCTTTGATTTGATTTGATTTGATTTATTATTGTCACATGTATTAACAGACAGTGAAAAGTATTGTTTTTTGTGCGCTATACAGACAAAGCATACCGTTCATAGAGAAGGAAATGAGAGAGTGCAGAATGTAGTGTTACAGTCATAGCTAGGGTGTAGAGAAAGATCAACTTAATGCAAGGTAAGTCCATTCAAAAGTCTGACAGCAGCCGGGAAGAAGCTGTTCTTGAGTCGGTTGGTGCGTGACCTCAGACTTTTGTATCTTTTTCCTGATGGAAGAAGGTGGAAGAGAGAATGTCCGGGGTGCGTGGGGTCCTTGGTTATGCTGGCTGCTTTGCCGAGGCAGCGGGAAGTGTAGGCAGAGTCAATGGATGGGAGGTTGATCTGCGTGATGGATTGGGCTACATTCACAATCTTTTGTAGTTCCTTGTGGTCTTAGGCAGAGCAGGAGCCATACCAAGCTGTGACACAACCAGAAAGAATGCTGTCTATGGTGCATCTGTAAAAGTTGGGGAGATTTGCAGTTGACGTACCAAATTTCCTTAGTCTTCTGAGAAAGTAGAGGCGTTAGTGGGCTTTCTTTACTATAGTGTCAGCATGAGGGGAACCAGGACAGGTTGTTGGTGGTGATCTGGACGCCTAAAAACTTGAAGCTCTCGACCCTTTCTACTTTGTCCCCGTGCATTAATCCTTTAAAAGGGACAGTGTCTTCCAGAATGTTATTAGTCCTTGAAAATGAACCACTTTCCATGAGTAAAGTGCCTCGGATAACCATTAGCTGCCACCTCTCCTGGATTGGCCTGGAGTCCCCAGAATCTCTCATCTGTAACTTTTACGTCAAATCCTTTTATCAGCTTAAAGTATTGGAGAGGGAGAAAGATCCTTCAGTGAAGAACCATCCAATCAGGGAATGAAGGCTGCTTGCCTTCTGATTGGCTTTTGGAGACACTGTTGTGAGGATTGATGTGTCAGCTGATCATTGGTTGCAGCTTGGGGGAGGGGCATCTGAAAGCAGGAGGTCAGGTGGTTGGAGTTCTGGGGATTGGCCAAGATGGAGCTGGGATCTCTTCACTGGGACCGCAACCTTACTGAATGTTCAGACAGATGTCTTCATTTTAAAAATTCATTTATGAGATGTGGGTGTCGCTGGCTGGCCAGCATTTATTGCCCATCCCTGGTTGCCCTGGAGAAGGTGGTGGTGAGCCGCCTTCTTGAACCACTGCAGTTTTTGTGGTGTAGGTACACCCACAGTGCACTTAGGGAGGGAATTCCAGGACCTTGGCCCAGTGACAGTGAGCGAATGGCGACAAATTGTGATTGGATTTTACACCAATTATGAGTTGTGAAGGTTTTATCAAAGAAACTTTACCCCGAATGTGCTAAACAGAGACACCTAATCTATGGTGTCCATTCCCCCTTCGATCTGTGTGGCCACTTTTGTGGGTGAGCTTGGACTGTAAGAGTACACAAGCTGATCAGCAAGAAGGGGCATCACAACTCAGCTAAATCCTCTCTTCTGCTGACGGTTTTTAACATGGAGGGGCACTGGGTGAGTCTGTCGACTGGCTGAGAGCGGGAAGTCCATTCCCTCAGTGCAATGGAAAAGATACGATCTCCATCGGGAGAACTGAAGGAGGGATCCGGAACGGCAGTGAAATGTCTCCTGGGAAACTACAGAGCTCATAGAATCCCTACAGTGCAGAAGGAGGCCATTCAGCCCATCAAGTCTGTACCAACCACAATCCCAGCCAGGCTTTATTCCTGTAACCCCACACATTTACCCTGCTAATTCCCCTGACACGGTCAATCCACTTAAACCGCACATCTTTTGGACTGTGGGAGGAATTCGGAGCATGTGGAGGAAACCCACGCAGACACGGGGAGAACGTACAGACTCCACACAGACAGTGACCCGACGCCGGAATTGAACCTGGGTCCCTGGCGCTGTGCCATCGTGCCGCCCAAGCTGTTGCTATCAAATAAACGTTTCACTTTGCCGGTATGAGGTTGCACTGATTATTCTGTTTTGTTGATATAAATGTTTACAATCCAGCAAGAAGACACAGTGTGGACAACACCTTCACCAACACCCCACTGAGAGTTATGTTGCTGCATTCATTCCGATTCCCTCTGAGGGGGAGAGCAGAGATCTCACATCACTCACATCCCCACAGCCCATTCAGCCCATCTGGCAATTGATGCCCTGAGATTGGGAGATAGTTCAGACATTAGTGTCAGATACAAAGCCCAAAGTGAATTAATCCACGCCAACAAGTTCAGATACAAACAATGATTGAATTCAATGTGTAATACAATAGTGTGTGCTCTGCTCCCTGTAATTAACAGCTCGTTAGCAGACTGTGAGTCTCTGAGAGATGTGAATGCTGGGAGGTAGTGTTTGTCAGTAGGTTGTTAATTATGGAGAAAAGCAGGAGATGTCCTACTTTTTATTGAATCGTAATTTTGGGATTATACAGCCCTCCTTCACATTTATAGGAGGTTTTGTGTACCAAGGTATGAGGGGAGGCGATGGCCTAGTGTTCTTATCACTGGACCATTAATCCAAAAACTCAGCTAATGTTCTGGGGACCTGGGTTCGAATCCCGCCATGGCAGATGGTGGAATTTGAATTCAATAAAAAATATCTGGCATTAAGAATCTACTGATGACCATGAAACCATTGCCGATTGTCGGAAAAACCCATCTGGTTCTTTTAGGGAAGGAAATCTGCCGCCCTTACCCGGTCTGGCCTACATGTGACTCCAGAGCCACAGCAATGTGGTTGACTCTCAACTGCCCTCGGGGCAACTAGGGATGGGCAATAAATGCTGGCCAGCCAGCGACGCCCATGTCCCACGAATGAATAAAACATATTCTTTCAAAAAGGAAGTTAGGGCCATCAAACCAGAGCTCCCTGGATGACAAACGCGATAGAAATGACAAAAGAGAAGTGTGCTGAGGACAGGTGTCAGGTCGAAACTACAATCGAGAACCGGGCTGAATGCAGGAGGTTCAGATGTGGGGTGGGTAGTAAATTAGAAAAGCAAAGCGGGAGTATAAATAGAGACTGGCAGTTAAGGGAATCCCAAAGTCTTCTACAGGTATATAAATAGAAAGCGAATGGTAAAAGGGATGATAAGGGACAATAGCTGAGCTATTAAATGAAAACTGTGCATTTGTCATTCTTAAGGAAGAAGATGTTACCCAGGCCTTGGTAAAAGAGAAGATAATTTTAAAATTAAAGGTAGTTTAGAATTGATGAGAAGCTATTGGGTAAGTTATCTGGGTTTGTCCACAGTTTTATATCCATCTCAATACACAACCCCTCAAATGCTTTAATTTTACTCACTAACCTCTTATGTGGGACTTTGTCGAAAGTCTTCTGAAAGTCTAAATAAACCGCATCTACTGGCTCCCCCTCATCAACTCTATTAGTTACATCCTCAAAGAATTCCAATAGATTTGTCTGGCATGATTTCCCTTTTCATAAATCCATCTGATCCTGCTCCTGTTTTCCAAGTGTTTTGTATAAAAGTTTTGATCATGGATTCTAAAATTTTCCCCACTCCCGACGTCAGGCTGACTGGTCTATAATTCCCTTTTCTCTCTACCTCCCTTTTTAAATAATGGGGTTACATTCACTCACCTCCAATCTGCAGGAACTGTTCCAGAGTCAATAGAATCCTGGAAGATGACCACCAATGCATCCACTATTTCTCAGCTCACTTCCTTAAGGAGTCTGGGATGTAGATTATCAGGCCTTGGGGATCTCTCAGCCTTCAATCCCATTAGTCTTCCCAATATCATTTCCCTACTACACCACTTACACCAACAATACACATAAAACCTCAGAGGAATCAGTGCAATCTCACTGGGCAAAGTCAAATGTCTATTTTGTAGTAACTGCTCTGCAGTTTTCAGTTGGATAACCTATAAGTTATGAAGTTGATCAGGAACCAAGACCAGATGAGATGATCCAAGGATACTGCGGGAAATGAGGATGAAAATTGCGGAGGAACTGGCCATCATTTTTCAGCCTGATTTGGATTCGGGGATCATGCCAGAGGACTGGAGGATTGAAAATCGTACAGCCTTGTTCAAACAAAGGGTGTGAGGATAAACCCAGCAACTACAGGCTAATCACTTCAACTTCGGTGGTGGGGAAGCTTCTCGAAAGTGTAATTCAGGACAAAAATTAATAGTCATGTGGACAAATGCAGGTTAATTAAGGAAAGGCAGCATAGACTGCTTCAGGGAAAATCATTTTTAATGAATTTTCTGGAGCTTTCTGAAGAGGTAACAGAGAAGGTAATGTGGTGTATGTGGTCTTTCAGAAAGTCTTCAATATAATGCCACCCAACGGGCTTGTGAGAAATGTTACATGGAATAAAAGGGAAGAGTAGCAATCGGGATATGAAATTAGCTTTCTGACAGCAAACAGGCCGGAATTCTCTGTCCTTGCAGCAGCAGCAGGGTGTGGACAGCCGCAGAATTCCGGCCAGAGTGATGGTTAATGGGTGTTTTCTGAGCTGGTGGAAGGTTTATAGTTGTGTCCCCAGGAGTCAGTGATGACCGAGACCCTTGGTGTACAGAGGGGCAATTTTGAAATGTGGATGATACAAAACTCAGAAAATCAGGTTTTGGTGAGAGCCAGGAACTGAAGGTAATCAGTATTAGTGGGGAAATGGTGCTGGGAAAATTGATGGGATTGAAGGCTGATAAATCCTAGGGCTTGATAATCTACATCCCAGAGTACTTAAGGAAGTGAGCCGAGAAATAGTGGATGTATTGGTGGTCATCTTCCAAGATTCTACCGACTCTGGAACAGTTCCTGCAGATTGGAGGTTAGCGAATGTAACCCCATTATTTAAAAAAGGAGGTAGAGAGAAAACGGAGTTAAAGACCAGGAAGCCATCTCTGGGATGTGTTGTTGCAAATATACAGGGCCTTGGTGAGGCCACACCTAGAGTATTGTGTGCAGTTTTGGTCTCCTTTTCTGAGAAAGGATGTTCTTATTCTAGAGGGACTGCAGCGAAGGTTTACCAGGCTGATTCCTGGGATGGCGGGACTGATGTATGAGGAGAGATTGACTCGGTTAGGATTGTTTTCGCTGGAGTTCAGACAAATGAGGGGGGATCTCATTGAAACCTATAAAATTCGAACAGGACTGGACAGGGTAGATGCAGGGAGGATGTTCCCGATGGGGGTGGGGTAGTCCAGAACCGGGGGGTCACAGTCTGAGGATTCAGGGTAGACCATTTAGAATGGAGGTGAGGAGATATTTCTTCACCCAAAGAGTGGTGAGTCTGTGGAATTCATTCCCACAGGAAGGAGTTGATGCCAAAACATTGAATGTATTCAAGAGGCGGCTGGATATAGCACTTGGGGTGAATGGGATCAAAGGTTATGGGGGGAAAACAGGATCAGGATATTGAATTTGATGATCAGCCACGATCAGAATGAATGGTGGAGCAGGCTCGAAGGGCCGATTGGCCTCCCCTGCTCCTATTTTCTATGTTTCCAGTGTAAACTGTGAGGAGGATACTTTAGAATTCCGAAAGGAGATGGACAAATTGTTGGAATGGGCCAACAAGCGGCAGATGAAGTTCAATGTGAAGTGATTCAGTTTGGTAGGAAGAACATAGAGAGACAATATCAAATAGGAGGTACAATTCCAAAGGGGCAGAGAATCCTCGGTGTTTCTGTGCAAAGAGCATGGAAAGTAGCAGTTACTAGCAGCAGAGAACAGTTAATAAAGCATCCAGTATCTTGGGCCTCATTAATAGGGGCATCGAGTACCAGAGCAAGGAGGTGATGCTGAATATGGATAAACCTCTAATTCAGCCTCAGCGAGAATATTGTGTCCTGTTCTGGGTATCATACCATTGGAGAGAGTGCAGAAAAGAATGGTTCCAGGGATGAGGAAGCTCAGTCAGGAAGATCGCTTGGAGAAGTTGGGGCTGATTTCCTCAGAGCAGACAGGCTGAAAGGAGATTAGATATTCCAAACCCTGAGGAGTCGGGACAGAGCACAGAGAGAGAGAGAATTCTTCCCACTTGTGAAAGAACCAGGAATGAGAGGAAACGGATTTAAGGCAATTGGCAAAAGAAGCAAAAGCAACACAAGGAAAACCCTTTCCACGCAGCGAGTGGTTGGGGTCTGGAACGCTCTGCCTGAGAGTGTGATGGAGGCAGTTCCAATTGAGGCTTTCAAAAGGGAATTAAACTGTTATCGGGAAAGGAGGAATGTGCAGGTTCCGGGGAGAAGGCGGGAGAACGGCACTCGGTGAGGTGCTCACTCGGCGAGCCGGTGCAGCTACGATGGGCTGAATGGCCCCACTCCACAGCGTAAAGGTGCTGTGATTGTGCTTGTTTCAACGTTCAGGGATACGGACAGGGATTGGAGGGGGGCTGAACTAGAATTCAGCAACTTGCCGGAGTTAATTCCGAATCCACGGAGCAAATTAAAGTTTCTGTTACTAACAAATTCAGCTGAAGCATCAAGATTCAGACTACAGGCCGGAGTGAGGGAGCGCACAGCGGGGATCCGGAGTGAGGGAGCGTACAGCGGGGACTCCGGAGTGAGGGAGCGTACAGCGGGGATTCCGGAGTGAGGGAGCGCACAGCGGGGACTCCGGAGTGAGGGAGCGTACAGCGGGGATTCCGGAGTGAGGGAGCGCACAGAGGGGACTCCGGAGTGAGGGAGCGTACAGCGGGGATTCCGGAGTGAGGGAGCGCACAGCGGGGATTCCGGAGTGAGGGAGCGCACAGCGGGGATTCCGGAGTGAGGGAGCGTACAGCGGGGATTCTGGAGTGAGGGAGCGCACAGCGGGGACTCCGGAGTGAGAGAGCGCACAGCGGGGATTCCTGAGTGAGGGAGCGTACAGCGGGGATTCCGGAGTGAGGGAGCGCACAGCGGGGACTCCGGAGTGAGGGAGCGCACAGCGAGGATTCCGGAGTGAGGGAGCGCACAGCGGGGATTCCGGAGTGAGAGAGCGCACAGCGGTGATTCCGGAGTGAGAGAGCGCACAGCGGGGATTCCGGAGTGAGGGAGCGCACAGCGGAGATTCCGGAGTGAGGGAACGCACAGCGGGGATTCCGGAGTGAGGGAGCGCACAGCGGGGATTCCGGAGTGAGGGAGCGCACAGCGGGGATTCCGGAGTGAGGGAGCGCACAGCGGGGATTCCAGAGTGAGGGAGCGCACAGCGGGGACACCGGAGTGAGGGAGCGTACAGCGGGGACTCCGGAGTGAGGGAGCGTACAGCGGGGATTCCGGAGTGAGGGAGCGCACAGCGGGGATTCCGGAGTGAGGGAGCGCACAGCGGGGACTCCGGAGTGAGGGAGCGCACAGCGGGGATTCTGGAGTGAGGGAGCGCACAGCGGGGATTCCGGAGTGAGGGAGCGCACAGCGAGGACTCCGGAGTCAGGGAGCGCACAACGAGGATTCCGGAGTGAGGGAGCGCACAGCGGGGATTCCGGAGTGAGGGAGCGCACAGCGGGGATTCCGGAGTGAGGGAGCGCACAGCGGGGATTCCGGAGTGAGGGAGCGCACAGCGGGGATTCCGGAGTGAGGGAGCGCACAGCGGGGATTCCGGAGTGAGAGAGCGCACAGCGGGGATTCCGGAGTGAGGGAGCGCACAGCAGGGATTCCGGAGTGAGGGAGCGCACAGCGAGGACTCCGGAGTCAGGGAGCGCACAGCGAGGATTCCGGAGTGAGGGAACGCACAGCGGGGACTCCGGAGTCAGGGAGCGCACAGCGTGGATTCCGGAGTGAGGGAGCGCACAGCGAGGACTCCGGAGTCAGGGAGCGCACAGCGAGGATTCCGGA